>NC_089503.1:368628396-368860896 GCF_036850995.1 Saccopteryx leptura | reverse complement strand
CACTATAATTGTTTCAGAGGTTGAATAACCACCGTTGCTTAGAGCTTCCCACAAACATCACAACTTTAACACTTCCTTCTTTTTCTCCTCTCTTCTTAGCCTGGATGGCTTAATAGTATCATGTTCCATTTATTTTTTTAATCTCCAATGAAAAAAGTTATGTTGACATCCTAATCACTCCCAGAAAACATTAAAGTCTTTTCCTGTATCGTCTTTCGTATTTCCCCTGATCACACTCAGAGAATCTCTAAATGCATCAACCAAGCAAGGAAGTTAATGGCCTTTGGGATTCACACATCATATTATAAAGAATTCATTTTTTCCTGACAAACAGAAGATAGAGGGTAAGAATCAAAAAAGAAAGTCCACAGAGGCAATTCCAGTACAATTCACACTGAGCCCAAAGTTACTAGTTGTCAGTAAATAAATGCACAAACTTAATCGACCAGTCACAATTACATTAACGAAGTTTGCTGAAGCCCAGCTCACCAGGCACCATAAACTGCAAAGAGGAAAATAGAAATTCCGTGCCAACTGCTTACAATTTATTGCTATCAGGGAAGCTGGCCCCAGGAAGCAAGGCAGCATCTTTGTAACTAGCTGTACATCAAAACAAACACGCACTTACCTGTCGATGTATTCAGCATCCAAATCAAAGGTTTCCAGTCTTCCTGTGATAATCCAGCCATACACATGTATTAGTTGTCCTGTTTTGAGAAGATTTTTTAAAATGTAATATACTTAGCTGAAACTCTAAATGTATAACATAAACTGTATTTCTTTTTTATACATCTACTCAAGATGGCTAATTTGGCCATGACTCAGAATATTTATTTTTTTATAAACTGTCCAACAGGAAAGATCCTAAAATATGATCCAGTGGTTATATTACAGCTTAGAAAGGCTAAGGTAATCAATTATTGCAATCATAGATTTAATGGTCTATGTCTGGAGCACAGAAGGAATAATGAGTCTCCCTCACATAATGAGTACCATGAAGCGTGAGGCTTTTAAGAGGTAGAAGCAGCGTCGGCCTGGCGTGCAGAAGTCCCTGGTTCGATTCCTGGCCAGGGCACACAGGAGAAGCGCCCATCTGCTTCTCCACCCCTCCCCCTCTCCTTCCTCTCTGTCTCTCTCTTCCCCTCCCGCAGCAGAGGCTCCATTGGAGCAAAGATGGCCGGGGCGCTGGGGATGGCTCCTTGGCCTCTGCCTCAGGCGCTAGAGTGGCTCTGGTCGCGGCACAGCGACGCCCCGGAGGGGCAGAGCATCGCCCCCTGGTGGGCAGAGCGTCGCCCCCTGGTGGGCGTGCGGGGTGGATCCCGGTCGGGCGCATGCGGGAGTCTGTCTGACTGTCTCTCCCCGTTTCTAGCTTCAGAAAAAAAAAAAAAAAAAGAGGTAGAGGCAGGTTTCCATACACAGCCATGTTCCATTAGCTCGCCTGTGCGTAGACCATCTACCCAGTGTGCCTTGGGGTTCTCCACACTGCATAAGACTTTCCTCTGCACACTTGCTAATATGAACACCTGTGATATGAGGAGGCTTGTACCACCTGATCTAGATGGGTATTCAGAGTCACTAAACTTTTTTCCATATCTCAGAGTATACAAGATAAATCTCATGATTGACGCAAATGGACAGAAATAAAAGAGAGAGCATGAGACAGCAGCAGAATGATGGCTTAAAGGATAGCATGTCATGCTCATTTCATAAATGCATTCATGTTCTAAGGTCGGGCAGATTGGGGATCCACAAACAGCTGGTGTCTGCCTTGTCTGCTAAAACTCAGAAGACTTCTGCTGGGTGTCCTTCCTCTCTGTGACTTGCTAGGCTTTCCCCTGGGTATTAAATTGTCTTTTAATACTCCCCTCTTTCGAGTTCATAGAATGAGGTTAAAGGCATCAGCCATCTCCTTTCAGCATGGTGCACTTGGTACGACCCTGAGCCCCTCTGCCTATAGGAGTTGGGAACGAATCTAAACTAGCCCCTTGCCAGAAAGAATTTGGGGTCCCCCACATGAGCTGACCACTTCTATGGTTGAAAAATACCTACACTTACTTCTGTGGAATGGCACAGAGCAAGTTTTTCAGCAAATGCACCGCAGCAAGGTAATGATGTTACAGATAACCACAGAATGCCACAGCCTGGAAAAAGGTGCCTTTCAAACAATGACAGAATTCAAGCATCTACGCTGCAATGTTTCAGCGTCATTTACTATGTTTAGAGATGAGGCATAGTCAAAAGTGAAGTGGTTACCAGAGGGAAGGGGTGAGGGGAGGGGAGTAAATGGGGCCGAATATACAGTGACAGAATATGCTTTGACTTTGGGTGATTAACACATGCAAACAATAGTTCACATGCTATGGAGATGTATACTTGAAACCTATGTGCTCCTGTGGACCAATGTCAATCCATTAAATTTAATTTCTAAATTTAAATTAATATATATATATATATTGTGACAGAGACAGAGAGAGGAACAGATAGGGACAGACAGGAACGGATAGAGATGAGAAGCATCAATTCTTTGTTGTGGCTCCTTAGTTGTTCATTGATTGCTTTCTCATATGTGCCTTGACTGGGGGGGGGGGGGGCTACAGCAGACCAAGTGACCCCTTGCTCAAGCCAGTGACCTTGGGTCCAAGCTGGTGAGCCTTGCTCAAACCAGATGAGCCTGTGCTCAAACTGGCAACCTCGAGGTTTTGAACCTGGGTCCTCTGCATCCCAGTCCAACACTCTATCCACTGTGCCACTGCCTGGTCAGGCTAAATCAGGGGTCGGGAACTTATGGCTCGCAAGCCAGATGTGGCTCTTTTGATGGCTGCATCTGGCTTGCAGACAAATCTTTAATAAAAAAATAATAATGTTAAAAATATAAAACATTCTCATGTATTACAATCCATTCATTTCCTACCGCTCATGTTCATGGTTGCGGGTGGCTGGAGCCAATCACAGCTGTCCTCCGGGACAACACCAAATTTTTATTGGATAATGCATAATGTACACGGATCGTTGTATGGCTCTCACAAAATTACATTTTAAAATATGTGGCGTTCATGGCTCTCTCAGCCAAAAACCCTGACCCCTGGGCTAAATTAATATATTTTTTTTAAAAAAGAAATTGTCCCCTTCACATTGTGCTTGTGTTTTATTAATGAGAAATGACTTTCTTCTGCAGTCATTAAATGACTGGCACTAAAACAATGGGAATCTTCCAGGAAGTATTACCACCACTTTACAGGTGAGTGGATAGAAAGAAATTGTCTGAAGCAAAAGCCCATTGTCTGATGGTCTGCTACTGCCAACAGTCTGATGGTCTACTGCTACTGACTTTGGTGGACATGATTTCTGGCTTTGACAAGCACAGTTTTAGAAACTATTGACAGGTTATAGAAATTAAGAATTCTTGTGAGTTTCTGTTTTGTCTCTAACAAAAAAAGCCCAACAGAAATCTGACAAATGGCTAAGGCAGATCATGATGCTGGAGGATTCTGCGTCACAGTGAACAACTGTTGACCACATATAGAAATTCAACTGCTCATAAAACATCGTCTCTCCTGTCCCCACCACCTCCCCCATCTCCTGGCTGCAACTCTGGGCAGGCTTCCCAGATGAAATCAGAGTAATCGTCTGGAAAGTGATTGCAAAGATGCAGCCGGGTGGATCCTGCCCGGGGGGACCATTCCAAGCAGGCCAGTCACTGACTGTTCCCCCGGAAGGTGGAGGAGACAGTGTGTGGAAGTTAAACCCAGTGGGAGAAATGGGCTTGACAGATCCGGGTACCAGCTGACATCCCATTTCACACTTCTAAGGGTTGCCTCTGTCCTCATCTTTCACTCTAATGAGACTGCTGCCATCTCAACAGGAGCTTTTCAACACCAGAGTGGCAGGGACCAAACGTCTGCCTGTGATTTTCATAGGACCACATCTCTGTTTCTCTCTCTCTCTCTCTCTCTCTCTCTCTCTCTCTCTCACACATATGCACATACTAAAGAGAGAGAGAGAGAGAGAGAGAGAGAGAGGAACAGACAGGAAGGGAGAGAGAAGAGAAGAATCAACTCATAGTTGTTGCTCCTTAGTTGTTCATTGATTGCTTTCCCATCTGTGCCTTGATGGGGGAGGAGCTCCAGTTGAGCCAGTGACCCCTTGCTCAAGCCAGAAACCTTGGGCTTCAAGACAGTGACCTTTGGGCTCAAGCCAGCAACTCTGCACTCAAACTGGTGAGCCCACGCTCAAGCCCACAACCTCAGGCTTTCAAACCTGGATCCTCAGTGTCCCAGGTTAACACTGTACCCACTGCGCCATCGCCTGATCAGGCGGACCACATCTCTTTTTAATAAAACATCATGTCTTGATTATTCAGGCAAGTTGAAAGAAACAGATCCGTGAATAGCCCACATTAATAAGATAAAGCTGAATTTATATTCCTTAGGATATAATGTAAATACACACATACACAATCTGTGTCTATATACACACAGAAATGTAAAAACACTTTTTAGTAACTCAGATCCTCATTTTGACATTCTTGAGCAGTCAGGCCATTCAAAACAACCAGTCAGATATTGCATTTAGACACAACCACATATAAAAATTTGGCAACTTGTATTCCTACACTTATACCATCTGGAAAACATGAACAAATGAAAAACCTAAGAATTTGCCAAGAATCAGGCAGCAAATTATATATTTATAACCCTCACTGTGTTTACGACGTGGTTTTAAAGTGGGTTTAGCAGTTCCCACATCTCTTGGTTGTGATCCCTTCTTTAATGAAGTCCCTCCGCTTTCTCCTCTTCTCTGCTATCCCTGTGGCCTTTGCTTACCTCTGAGCTAAGTCATGAGCAAACCCCCAGGAAAAGGATCAGGGTTAACGGTCTTCATGTGGAATCCAACACAACTCAACACAGGAGAAAATGTTGGGCATATGGGCTCACTCTGGCTTCTGACTATGTAGGTTCAAATCTCTGCTGTATACTTATTAGCATATAACTTTAGGCAAGTTACTTAACCTTTTGGTATCTCATTTCCTCATTTATAGAATGGGAATAATAATAGTTCTTATATCATCAGGTTCTTGTGAGGATATAATAATACAATATAGGCCAAATGCTTGAACAGAACCTGGCTCACAGTAAGTTTCAATAAGCTTTGCTATTATGTGGACAACTATATATAGTTAAAAGCAATGACAATTCTATTTCCTCCATTCTCCGCAGCACCTGGGTTGATTTTGTGGCCTCTTTATTTTTCCTCCATGTTTGGATTTTATCAGTGAACTAATAGAGAAAAAGTGCCCCAAAGGTGAAACTAAACCAGGTTAAAAATAAACCAGAGATTGATGCTTATTTTCAAAACAGCATCAGAGAAGAAGCTAAAATTTTCCATTTATGGAGATCACTCTCCTGGGTAGGAGAGTTTCAACAACTTTTGGTACAAGTATTCTTCATTGTCCCTATTTTAATGGACGATTTCTTACCTGGAATGCCACTGGGTGGATGAACTTGGTACACAACGGGTGTCTGTGCCCTGGAAAACTGTTTTGAAATGTTATCACAAGTGAGCATTTCATTAGAATATCCCAAACACAAACACAGGAAAGACAGGTCATTCCTTATACAGCATTTGGCTGAGGCACTAAATGATATAGCTCTTCAAATCACCTTCAATCTACTTTTTTTTATCTTCACAATATTTCTGTGGAGCAGAAATGGCAAATATTATGATAGCTCTTCCATAGATGAAGTAAAGGAATTCGATGAAGGTCACATAGGAGCTTGCTCTTGTACTGTAATGTCGAAACCTTAGCAGACCTCTTTCCACCTGCCAGACCCAGGGACACGTGTTACCAAAAGGAAAGCTAGGCAAGCCACACTTTAAAACACAAACCATTTAATGCCATAATTATAATTTGGCATTTGGGGTCTGGAAAGTTTTTTTTTTCCTACACAATAATTTGCTTATTTAAATTGAAAGGATTGCAATTTAAATTATTATCAACCAGCAGGATGGCCGGGATTAGCAAACACAAAACAATTGGCAGTTGGAGAGGCACCCAGGCCAGGCGTCTATTGGGAAAATGAAAGGTGCCTGTTGGGAGAAAAACTATTCAAATGGATCAAGGAGTGGAAGCAGCATTACTCCTTAAGTAGAAAGAAAGCACAGATGGAGGGGTGGAAGCCTGGGAAGCCGGGCCATGGCACCCCGAATCTTCTGGCGACGCCCCTCCCTCCAAAGCACTTCATCTGCTGACCGCAAACTTCAAAGTCAGGTGCAATGTCTGACTTGGCCACTGTTGCATCCCGGTGCAGAGCCTGGGAGGCAGAAGGCATTCAAGTTTTCGTAAATGAATGGAATGGCCCCGTCTGAGATGACAGATAGACTGTGTGCGCAGAGAGAAGGAGGCACAGGAAGGAGTTCAGTCTCACCTGTAGGTATCTGGGCTAGTCTCACATCATCGCGTTTCACAGTCAGGGCCCATACGAAGCAACAAAGAGGGGCAAGACCTGACTGCCCAGGCCCAGGTGTGACCATTTAGCTAATGATTCTCCCAGGAAGACCAGGACCCCAAACTCCTCCAGCTGCCTAAACCACCACCACCATTTCCCACAACTTGCAGTGCTTCTCATTTGCAAAACAAAGACTGCAAATTATTTTGCCTGGTGTGCTTTCTGCACCCCAGGAGTCCACCTACCCAGGGAGAACATTACCAATGAATAACTCCCTCGTTAATCAACAACTTTCATCAGACATCGAGAATCAACAGACATTTTCAGAAAGTTGAGGACCCCGCTTGACAAGTACTGTTTTAAGTATTGATCCACACAGCTGCGCTGTCTACCATCAAGACTAATTTCCTCCTTTTCTAAAAGAGAGGGTTAGAAAATAGTTCACAGAAAATATGTAGAGTCAGGGGTCAAAATAAGAATCCTGTGACCTCACCAGTTGGGAACTGGCTCGAAACTCACCAAAAGATAAAGATTGATGCCATTGCACAGACATCTGACAACCATATAATCCCCACAGCAGCCCCCAGTTTCTTCCTGCACCCAAGGCTTCACCTCCCACTGGGCGTCCTGCCTGCCATGGTCATTTCCACCAGAACTTTATCATAGGAGCCTCATGAGGTAGACCAATGGTTATTGCTCCTTTTCACGGATGTTAGAAACTGGACTTGGGACAACCAAGTCCAAATCAGCTAAGGGAACATAATTCTTGATTTCTAACTTGCAGTCTAAAATCTACCCATGTGTAAGCCTTCCACTGGAAGTGGCGTGGAGGTGGACAGGAAGATAACGATTCCTTTATCACCCCGTCCCAATTCCTCAGAGCATGATGGGGCACAGTTCAACCTCAAAAAAAGGCTTCACTTGTGATTTTTTTTCTGAGCTGACACAACATAAAATGGTAGATTTCTAAGAGAAACAGTGCCCTGGTCACCCACTAAGCTAGAGACATGACAGAGTGAAAAATTAGTGAGCTTCCAAACCGAGCTTCCCGCATGCTGATTTCTGAGACAAGACGGGACCAGCAGCAGCGAGATGGGGGTGGGGGTGGGAGGAAAGCAGGGGATTAGAATGACAGAGCCACAGCCACCAGCTGCTTGATAAACCTTGTGTGAGCTGTTGAACTTGTCGGTGCCTGCAGGGGACTCTTTGGAGTGGACCAAGGAGATGGAAATTAATTGCTCATATTCACGGTTTCCCCAGTCCCAGTCCCAAAACTAAGAGTCACACTGTGTTTTATTTAGCTTAGACTGCCTCTCATTAACTGTGTCCCCTGTGGTTACTTGTCACCACGCCAAGCTGGTTGAGCCACGGAAACACTTGTTTTCTTTGATGTGCAATTTTAGGCCCTGTTTTTCTTCTTTCCCTTCACTCTCCTCTCCAATCTCTAATAACGGAGAAATCTACTATCTGGGGTGAAAGGACGTCAAAAGCCCAAAGCAGCATGGTGATGAAGGAGCATGCTCGGCCATCCCTTTTCTGTCACACTCACTGCGACCCTGCGGAGGTGGCTGTGCGGGACTTTGTAGGAAAGAATGACTTTTTCCATGCTGTGCCTTGACAGAGAAGCAAAACTCCGGAAAAGAAGATTCTCTTGGCGTGAGAAAATGAGTATTGACAGCCAATTCCAAAATGGAAAAATGAGTTGCCTATTAGAGAATGTGGATCATACTAGAGATGAATGTAGAGGATGGAGTCTTGTTCTAAAGGAGCATAAATTAGTGACTCAACTGTACTTTTACAAATGGAGGCATCCTATAAGAAGTGCGATCGTGTCAAAGAAATGCTTTTTATGAGAAGTCTAGAACCTACGTGTTCCAAAATTATTTTGGTGTAAAACTAATCTGAAATGGACAGTAGACTGAAACAAACAGAAAATGAAGCCCCACGATGCATATTGAGTCTCCAAAATAAGTTAGGCATTTGCTCATAAACCACCACCCCACCCCCCGTTTCCTTTTAGCTCTGAGCTTGAAGGAGAATTCCATCAGTAAAAGCCCATTCAGGAAGGAGGCAGATAGGTCCCTGAGACCCTTTACCGTACTGAGACTCAGGATGATCGCAGCTATAAAAGGAAACACTGATGCACACTGGTGGTCTTTGTGGCTCTTCTGTGAGCTTCAGTTTAGGTGAGGACCAGAATCAGATGCAGGTTCAAATCCTAGTTCTGACATTTAATATCTGAGCAAATTTTTTATGGCATGGGCAAATTATTTAATCTCTCTGAGCCTCTAGTTGCTCATCTGTGAAAACAGTATAGTAAAGTAGCTACCCCATAAAGTGGCTGTGATTATTAAATTAACATACATAAAGCATGGAGCTTGATACACAAGCGCTTAATGCTTATCTTTCATTAGTATAGTCTGAGAAACCTTGTAAAGATCACCCACCTTTCCTCTTACCTGGCAAGACTCCCTGCCTCATTCATAACTTGCTTGTTGATAGCATAAACCCAGCCTCAGACCAGGCAAACATATCCCTCCATCCTAGAACCCACCTTGAAAGTACAGCTGTCTGGCAGTCCTGGGGTTGGGCGGCCTACCACCTGTCCGCCAGAGGATACTTCCAGCTGATATGTGCCCTCATGTGCTTCAGACAGCAGAGACCTGAGGGGAGAAAGTGGAAATCCTTGGGAATTAAAATTGAAAAATGCCAACACTAGCCTTCCTTGACCACTTCAAATTCCCTCCCTGCACCTGTGAAGCAGAACTGATCAAGGATCCTTCTATTTTACTTTTGACCTCCTAGATTCACTCATCCACTAGACCGCTACACTAGACTCTAGAGCAGGGGTCCCCAAACTACGGTCTGCGGGCCACATGCGGCCCCCTGAGGCCATTTATCCGGCCCTCGCAGCACTTCCAGAAGGGGCACCTCTTTCATTGGTGGTCAGTGAGAGGAGCATAGTTCCCATTGAAATACTGGTCAGTTTGTTGATTTAAATGTACTTGTTCTTTATTTTAAATATTGTATTTGTTCCTGTTTTTGTTTTTGTTTTTTTACTTTAAAATAAGATATGTGCAGTGTGCATAGGGATTTGTTCATAGTTTTTTTTTTATAGTGCGGCTCTCCAACGGTCTGAGGGACAGTGAACTGGCCCTCTGTGTAAAAAGTTTGGGGACCCCTGCTCTAGAGACTGGATCCTTCAGCAAAAGAAGTTATGATTTTTTTTTAATTGAAAGTTGCTAAAATTTTTTTTAATCTGTTGTTTCTTAGAATCATAGGTTCACAGGACTTTAAGAGTTGATAGACATGTTGATAGATAATCTACTCCTTTTCATTTTTTAAAGAAATGACAGCTCCAGTTATATTAAGAGATTTATAGGTGAACATAGCAGGTTAAAGACAAAATGGGATTTGATTTCCAGGCTTTTTCTGACAAAAGGCATTGACTTTACTTGTTGCCCCTCCCCCTAAATTTTTTATTTCATAATCATCCAAGCAGTCCCAAAACACTTTATAGATCCATCAGGAGAACCCTAGACCTTCTCTCCTCTTTTCATGAATATTACAGCAATTTCTTTGCCTCTTTGAGGCTGCCATTTATGTTGATTTTTATAAGGGGAAACCTGATGAATAAGAAGCTAGATTTAAGAAGTGCCTTCCTTCCAAACCTCACCAAAATCTTTAGTATGAACCTAACTATTTAAATCTGTACTGTCCAACATGTTGGCCACTAGCCCTATGTGTTCACTGAGCACTTACAATGTGGCTAATCCCAACAAAGATGTGTTCCAAGGGTAAATGACACACTAAATTTTAAAGATTTCACATGCAAAAAAAATGGATAGACAGTTTCTCATTAATAATTTATACATTGACTACACATGAAATAACAATGTGTTGAGTTATTAAACTTAGTTTCACTTGTATCTTTTGACTCTCTTATGGGCTATGAGAAAATTTTAAATTACAGTTGTGGCTCACATTACATATTGAACGGGCAGTGCTGATTTAGATGTGACAATGCCTGGTTTTGTGAAAGCAGATATGTCTTTTAATGATAATGAGGATAATGAGAATGACAGTATTCCATTGATGATAAATTATATATTTTTACATTCGAATGTAAATTGAACTTGATAGTCATCTTCCAATGAATGGATATTTTTCTTCTCTAAAAAGATGATGTAAAATCAATGGTGCATTTTAAAATTATTCATATGTTGGGATTGATAAGATAGAGGTAAATCTTCGGAGCTTTCACTTATTTCTTGTTAAGTTCTTACAGGAATATATATTCCCAAATATATCATAAAACCTAAGGAAAATATAAAGCCCAGTGTTAAGACTAATGGTAGTGCTATAAGGATGTCAACAGATATCTACTGGGCATCTTTAATTTGCAAGGTATTGTCCTAAGCATCATAAGGACTACAAGGGTGAGGCTAAAAAGATCCTCTGTCCTCAAAGCACTTAATTCTATAAGGAGAATCTAACAAATTGGCCACTGACATAAGTGTCATGAGAAACACAGGGTTGAGGAAATAAGGTCACTAGGGCTGCATATGTTATGCTTTTGCTTAAATTATAAAAAGATCCCCTTTCAGAAAACAAATTGTGCATGCACACACACATCTTATGGATGAATTACTAAAAGATGCTCCTTCCTCAAAGTTGTTGCAGCCATAACCTGGATTTCAACCCCTACTTGTCTCCCTTTCAAAGAAAGGAAAGATCATATTCAACGGGATGTGCAGGGAAGAGGTGGCCTTTGGAATATGGTTGGTTAGGATTTCAATAGAGATGGAAAAGGGGGAGCCTTTCTGGAAGAGACAACAGAAAGTGAAAGGAAGCGACAAGTTTTTTCCTCTCAACCAATGATCCACTTTCATCAGCAGCTCTAAGCCATGAGTAGAGAAAGAATGAACTAGTGTAAACTTTACAGGTCAACAAAAACTTAGAACAACTGATTATCTGTAATGCTATACAAAGCATATCAAACTCAGCAAACACATTGAGGACTAAAGCAAATTTTCTTTCTAGCTGGCTTTGAGATTATGCACAATTATTACAATTATGCTATTCCAAAAGATGAGTTCTTTAAATGACAAAATAGTACCATATATTGAAATCTTAATAGATATAGAGCTCCTTGAAAAAAAAAAAGCTGGAAACACAGTCTAGCCCCTCTTTATAAATCTCAAAATTCTTAAAATTCTTCACCATATTTTCATCCTCCCTTAAGCCCTGATAGGGATCTTTTAAAAAGGATATTCACATGGAACATTTTAAAAGACTATAGCAGAACATTGCAGCCACAGCAAGAGTAGCTCTAAATTGCCTCTTAAAAACCACTGAGATAAGCAAAGCACTTGTCCTGTCTGATTTCATTCCGGGACAGGTGTACCTGGTCCTGCACATCACCACCGGCAAATCCGAGAAGACAGGAGAGATGTCGCAGGGGATGCCGGGCAGCGCCGGCACAGCCACACTCACCAGGTGTACTTCCAGCTGAGAGCCGTTGCTGGGGTAAAGGAGACTGGACTCCAAATCTAAGCATAAGGAAAAGGGCAGAGTTGTGATCCATACAAGAGAATACAAAACCATGGCCACACAGGGGCAATGTGAGACACTGAGTTTGCCTCAGGATTAAATTAATACTCCTCGTTTCCAAAGGCATTTATGACTGCTACATAAACTACTGTTTTCATGTATCAGTTTATTTCAAAGGTTTTATCTCTTCAAGTCCATCCACTTAAATTCAGGGAAGAATATTTCAACCCTTGAAATTATTCTTTACTGTGGTAGAGATGGACACAGTAAGCCATGGCTTAGGAGCTCCTGTAAATTTATCTAAAAGAGAGCCAAGATTCTGTGGGGGGCACACATTGCCAAGTACTATGCTAAGTGCTTCCGTATCTCACTTAGGGTTTCTAGAGTCCCGTCCCACAGCCTGGGATAAGGAAGTAGACACAGTATATAACGTGCTCTGCTTCTGTGACATTAGCAAGTGAGCATCTGGAAACAGAAGTTGGTCACCTCTTTTGGTGGGTTGACCCACTTCTTTTCAGACTCTCTTTTACACGTGTCCTTAGACAAGGAAGAAAACCAAAGACTTACACTCTTTAGGACTTTTCAAATTCATAATTGAAAAACTTGCATTTGGTAAGACACAAACCTACCATCAAAAATGACCGTGATCCATGTTCCCCCTGCAAGGCTACCTTCCTCGGGTTCCACGTGGAAACTCAGGCAAGACACTGCAAACAGGTGAGGAAAACACTGGTTTTGAAGGTCAGTTTTAATCCACCAGCTTCTCCGGTTGTATGAAGCAAAATTGAGCATTTATCAGAATTGCCAGAAGGGCTTGACAAAGCACAGGTTGCTGGCCCCACTCCCAGAGTTTCTGGGTCATAACACAAGACTTACATTTCTGACTAGGTGTTGCTGGTGCAACTGATCTAGGGATCACATCTTCAAAACTCCTATTTGAAGGAAAGTTTTGACTGATTCTCTCATCTTAGACATCCAAAAGCCCAGTGTTCACCAGAACAATCCTGAATTTTTACTCCCTCCAGAAAGAACTTCAAGGGCACCTTTAGTACCTACTTCAACCCATAATATCTCTTCTCTCTTGATCCCACCTTTTAATAAGGTAGTCATATTTCATTGTAAAGTCCGCACTTATTTCTCGTATTTCCACTTCCCAGAGAAGTGGAGAAAGTTCTAGACGCTGTCTCTATTTCAATCCTCCTGCTCAGTATACCATCTCTGGTTTCCCTTTAGTTTTGAATACATGATCAGAATGACTCTCCAAATAGCTACAAAATTCTCTAGATTTTTGCCTTGTCTTTACAGAAAGAGGCTGAAGCATGAACCACTGCTGGAATTTCCTTAAAATAAAAGATTAAAAGAAGCACTATGGACTTCCCATGCTAGGATAGATCGGGTCTCCCATAGAAACTAATGGCTAAACATGACCTTAATTAATCATTCATTTTCAAAGATTTTCCTGAATATGCTGTGGCCAAGGAAACCAATAAAAATCAGTGAGGTCATAGATAAGAAAAGTGTTATCTACAGAACACGTTTTAGTTTCTATGTCAGAAAAGTTAAGTGGTAATCCAGGCCACCCTAACTCGGGCTAGCCTGGGGCTTCCACATGCAGCTACATGGGTGGTACACTGCACAACCAAGCGTGATGGGGAATCAGTCACAACAACGCAATTTATTCATGGCAGCCCCGGTAAGACCCGTTCATGCTTATACCTCAAAGGTGCATTAGATACTTCTACCTAAAGAACACCCAAAACAATGTCATAAAAATGATACAGAGGATAACCAGATTCACAGAGAAAATTAGAGACATCATTTGAAAAAAAGGGATTTTAATGCATGGTCATTAATTGCTAAAATAAGATAAGTCATTCCCTTTGGGAAGATAAAACAATACAATCTAAAAAGAATTACATCATGTGACCCAAAAAAAGAATTAAAGAAAGAAAGTTATAAGTTATCATTAAAAGCTCTAGATTATAAAAGAAACCTTCACTGGTCATTAAACATTGAAGGATATATTCATAACTATTTAATATATAACCTCAACTACTAAGCAGAAAAGGATTATTAAGCAGAGAAAATTTAAACCCAGCACAGATACTTTAATGCTTCCCCCCAAAATAATATTGTAAGGATAAATAAACTAGTTTTGAAGGTACATTGTTTTCTATCTATAATTCCTTCAAAATACATCCTACTTACCTGCCAAAAGTAGTATTTCAACACTTTTCAGAAAGATCAGCCAAGCAATCATCATTTCGTCCATTTAAGTCAATCCTCTCAAAATTACTCAAACATGAAAAGCATTTTCAATTTTGATTGGAGCAGCATAACGTTTGTGCTTTATAAAAAAATAAAATAAAAAATTACTATAATTTGCTGCTTATATATTATTACTGTGCTATGTTAAAACTTGGGAAATTAAGAAAGTGATACCAATATGGCCCTAGAGTATTCAAAGGGACCCACTATCTTCCCAAGCTCTGGTGAAAAAGATAATCTATGAATTTTATATGAAATCACCCATTTCACCCCATTCCCTTGTCCCACAAACTTATTTTATGCATGTATAAGTTGGGTATATAATAACCTCTCTCATTAATTCATAATTGAACTAAAGCTTAATTTTAAAAAGTAAATAAGTTCTAGATATCTATTATATCTAGATATAAAATAAAATACTAGTTAATGGTGAGTCAGTGGAGAAGGTTTTGTTTGTTTGTTCAGTTGCTTTTTGGAAGAACCTATCTTCCAAGAAACAATCAACATAAAAAGTAGCAAGCTTAAGCCCTGGCCGTTTGGCTCAGTGGTAGAGCGAAGGCCTGGCGTGCGGGAGTCCGGGGTTCGATTCCTGGCCAGGGCACACAGGAGAAGCGCCCATCTGCTTCTCCACCCCTCCCCCTCTCCTTCCTCTCTGTCTCTCTCTTCCCCTCCCGCAGCCAAGGCTCCATTGGAGCAGTTTGCCCGGGCGCTGAGGAGGGCTCTGTGGCCTCTGCCTCAGGCGCTAGAATGGCTCCAATTGTGGCAGAGCAACGCCCCAAGGTGGGTAGAGCATCACCCCCTGGTGGGCGTGCCGGGTGGATCCCGGTTGGGCGCATGCGGGAGTCTGTCTGACTGCCTCCCTGTTTCAAACTTCAGAAAAGAAAAAAAAAAAAGTAGCAAGCTTAACATAGTAAATGTTAGGTATAGTATTGGGTTGAAAAATATGGTACTAATGGGAATTTGGAGAAAATTATGTTATCCTCACAGCAGAGGAGTAAGTAGGGAAGAAACAGAGGAAGGAACAGCTGGACCCTCCAAACTAGACCCCATGACCTCACGGTTTCTGTATCCACTCCACAATGTCCAGTATGCCAGACCTATTTTTCTTAAACATTGCTTTCTTTGTGCTCTTTTTCTGTTTAAAGCTTTTAATTCAACACAAAACTTCTGTCACTTGTAAAATGATGATAAGACTACTTCTTAGGAATTTTTTCAAGATCGATTGTAGTGGTACATATAAAGAAATAACACAGGGCCTGGCACAAAGGAGCCACTCAACAAAAGTTACTTTTTCTTTCACGGGCTCTGTGTTTCCGTTGGAAAGCCCTCTCTCTGGCTATACAGTCTTGCTCTGACCTGGCCCCACTACCTTTGCAAGTTGCCCCAAGGTGAGCCCAGCACTGCTGTTACCCCACCATCTCTCAGACAAGGCTTCCACACATCAGCCTCTGGCTTGGCTCCTGCTAGTTGCTTCCTAGAGTGAAGAGGCCCTGATTGCTCAGATCCAGCTCCCAGATCAACCACTGGTCACTTTTCTCAATGACATCCTCCAACGCTCCATCTCTTTATAATCTTAAACTTCCTCTTCTGCAACTGAGCAGCTAGAAGGGGTGGGTCACTAGCATGGACATGGTCCGTTTGGAGGCCACAAGGATGCACTGGAGACAGATACCACAGCAACAATATAGGCACATGCTAGTGAAAACATACATTAAGATAATATTCCCCAAATACAATTGAGCCTTGAACAACGAGGTAGTTAGGCGCACCAAACCCTTGTGCATTGAAAATACATGTTTAACTTCTGACTTCCCAGAAACTTAATGATGGTCACCCTTTGCATCCACAGATTCAACCAGCCTCATATTGGAAACAGCACCTTCAATCTACAGTTGGAATTCAATCTTCAGTTGAGAATATGAAAATACTGTTTTTGATCCCAGGTTGGTTAAATCCATGGATTCCAAACCCACAGATGTGAAACTCACAGTTACAAACTGTCAAATGTATTTATTAAAAAAAAATTCACATATGGTGGACCCATAAGTTCAAATCCATGTTGTTCAAGAGTCAACTGTAATTAAATTTTTCTATCAAATGCCCCATGCTCAGAACCAGTGATTTATTAAGTCCCCTAGGCTGGGGATCAGATCACTGAGGTCATTCACCTGTGTCCTCATTTGATTAAATAAAAATGATACATTAGCAGACTCATCGGTTATGCAGGAACATATAATGTCCTGCTGGGAGAACGGCACAGGTGTCTCCCTGCCAGGCAGTTATAATGGCCAAGGCCATCCTATTTGGAGGACTGTTTTTCTAATTAGAGATATTTCAGCGTTTAGTAGGGACAGGCTTTGCCAGCCATCATTTGAGGTTTGCTGGGTAAATTGAGTAAGGGCTTCTGTGTGTGCTATAATGTCCTCCAAGTCAGTGGAGGGAACAAAGATGGTGGTCAAATGATCTACCAGTGGAAAACGGACTGTGCCCCCCTGGCCTTGGGGAGGTTGACAGCTTTGAGAGCCTGACCAGGTTGTGTATACCATACATGCTGACTGGGAGAGGCAGCACTGTCAGGCATGAGGAGATGCACTGGGAGTGGGAAATGCCATCCCAGGACCCCTAACTGTTCCCCTCTTTCAATAGTGCATGTTCCATTCTAGGTATAGTACGTCTCTATAGGTCCAGTGTACAGGAGGACAATGGAGTCCTAGTGGAGATTAATTCCCCCTCACCCATCGGGGTGTCCCATTGTAAATTCCAGTAGGTAATGCCTTTTCCAGGCCTGAGGGGGCTTGGTGCTCTCGGCAGCGTAGCATGTTGATCCACAGTAAAAGCAGGGCAATGTCTATATCTTGTGACACCCATACCTTCACTGTGTTGGGTGTCCCTGAGGTTCCCAGCCTCTATGAGACCACACACTCTACTGCTTGACCGTTCCAATGTATTAGAGCCTGGGATAGCTCTTTAGTCTACCTGGCCACTGTGTTGTTTTTTGGTTTTTGTTTTTTATACCTGTTAGTAATTTAATCTGCTGCTCTTATATTCCATTTTTCCTTTCTACTAACCCTGCTGCTTACAGGTTATAGAGGAGGTGGGACCTCCATTCAGTGTCATGCTCTTTTGCCCAGTCTTGTACATCATGACCGTTGAACTGTATCCCCCAATCACTGTCCATGTGACAAGGGTATCTGTACATGCTACTCAGCTTCTCTAGTCCCCTCCTGTGGCAGCCTGGTTTGTGCAGCCACAGGGAAACTCGGGTATGCCAGACGCAGTGTCCAGAAAAAGCAAGGCATATTTAGAACCCTCACTGAATATAATCGATTTGCCAAGCTTCACCAGTTGGGAACTCCAGTGGATGGTCCCAGACTTCTTTGGTAGTGTCCTTGGATATTGTTTAGAACACAGGATTTGTTATTACGGCAGGAACCAAGTCACTGTATTTCAAGGACAAGCCAGCACTCTTGGCAATATGCCCTTTCCCATGTGCTGTGGTGCCCACTCTGCCTGTGCACCCAATGTGCTGTATCTACTGCAGGGTCCCCTGCCCAGGCTCACGCGCAGGCTAGGGCATCTGTTTCCTCATCGCCGGTGGTGTCAGTGCCTTATGAGCTGAGACATGGAAAACAGTGAGGACTGCCTCAGGCTCCTGCAGGTGAACCCAAATGTCTTTCCATTCACCCTGACCCCACAAGTGCTTATTCATGACCATTTACCCCCTGGTTTCCCATTATCCAATCCAGAGGGTTAGTCTCTTTAGAATAGTCCAACTCTCAGAGCAAAAGGGTAAAGGTCAGGCCTCAAAGTGAGCACCATCCAAACCTCTCTGAGTTCAACCCACTGACAGTTATGGTTCTTTCCTGTTTCTACCCAGATGGTGTCAATCCTGGGCTGAATAGTGACTGCAGTCCGTGCAGGCCAGCTGCCCTGACTAGACCCGGGTGTATACCAGCCATCAGCAGAAAGTCCCCCCATTCCTTCTCTACAGACTACAGGGGCCACCACAGGAGTAGAAGTGGGGGCACTTGGAAGATCTGCCTTCTCTCCTGGGCTGAGTAGCACCTGCCTTTCTAGAGAGAGGGCAGTGGTAGACACCGAGCTCCTCTACTGAAAATACACATGCCACTTAGTCAAAATGGGGGGGTTGAGCTATGGCAGGGTGGCTTAATGGAACATAGTCTCAAACCACCCCTTGATAAGCAAGAAAGTTCTTCCCATGATCTGCTGTTTCTTCATGAGGGGCTTACATGGGGGAGTGCTGTGTGCACAGCTAGGGCTGGTGTTCTATGGGGCTATTTCTTCAGGAGAGGCTCACATGGGGGAGTGCTGTGTGCACAGCTAGGGCTGGTGTTCTATGGGGCTATTTCATCAGGAGAGGCTCACATGGGGGAGTGCTGTGTGCACAGCTAGGGCTGGTGCTCTATGGGGCTATATCATGTTTTTGCACCTTCCAGGGCTGGGGCCAAAATCCTTGGGATGCTCTCTCCTTCTGTTGTCTGTGCCACAGCATCCAACCCCTATCTCTGGAGTCATAGATACATCTAACTCAAATAGTAGTCCTGCTTGGGAGAGGCCCTGCACTGTATCAGTCATAGCTTCTGGGACAATGAGCGTTTTACCCAACCAAATGACTTCCCCAAACTTGACGTTAGTGCCTGGGTTTTGACTTTTCTGTGGGTTCACTGCCAGCCTCTCCCTTGCAGATGGTCCTGCAAAGTCTGCAGAGTGTCCTGCAGCAGAGACAAGTCTTCACATGGGAACATTATGTCATCAATGCAATGAGCCCAGTGTACTGACGCGGGGAAGGAGAGCAGGGACAGATGTCAGGTTACCATTCCACGACATATTGTGAGAGGTTGTGCAGGTAGCCTTGCAGAAGCACTTGAAATGTCCATTGTTGTCCTTCCCACGTGAGGTCACATTGATCTTGTGACTCAGCAACTAGGGATATACTGAAAAAAGAGCATTGTCTATGTCCAGTAGAGCATGGTACAGTTCTAAGGTCACGGTCAAGGTATCTAAGAGGGCAGCAATGCAGGGCACAGCTGAACGGATGAAAGGCACCACCTTTTTTAATTCTCGGTGACCCATGGTCATTCTCCATGAGCCACCGGCATTTATATTGGACGTACCAAGCTGTAGAAAGCACTATGGGCAGGACATGCAAGACTCATTCCAAGTTATTCCTATTTCCTTATGCCCTTCCCAGGCAATGTATATTGTTTGACAGTTACCATTCTTCCATGGGGTGACAGACTTATTGGTCCCCTCAGCACTGGTTTGATTATTCTAACTGGGGACAGAATTCACCATAGAGGTTTGCAGAGTTTGACCATATAGGATATCAATGCCCAATATGTTCTCTGGTATTGAAGAGATAAAAATCTTGTATTCCTAGGCCCTGGCCGGTTGGCTCAGTGGTAGAGCATCGGCCTGGCGTGCAGAAGTCCTGGGTTTGATTCCCGGCTAGGGCACACAGGAGAAGCACCCATCTGCTTCTCCACCCCTCCCCCTCTCCTTCCTCTCTGTCTCTCTCTTCCCCTCCCGCAGCGAGGCTCCATTGGAGCAAAGATGGCCCGGGCGCTGGGGATGGCTCCTTGGCCTCTGCCCCAGGTGCTAGAGTGGCTCTGGTCGTGACAGAGCGACGCCCCGGAGGGGCAGAGCATCGCCCCCTGGTGGGTGTGCTGGGTGGATCCTGGTCGGGCGCATGCGGGAGTCTGTCTGACTGTATCTCCACGTTTCCAGCTTCAGAAAAAATACAAAAAATATATATATATTGTATTCCTGTGGGGCAGAAAGCCCAATCTGCAGTATCCAAACGACCTTCCTGACCATAACCATCTGTCCTCTGTAACCATTAATAGTGCTGAGGCAGGTCATCCTGACAATTACCATGTGTTAGAGTACATTCAGGGCCAGTATCAATCAGAGCTATGACCTTTTGTGTATTTCTGGGGGACCCGTGAATAATGAGCTCAACAGGAGGCCTCCAAACAGCTCTCCTGGCCCTCACCTGGAACGCAGGCTTGGCCTGTACCTTATACCTGGGGCCCGGGAGGCTTCCACCCCTGTGGGACTGTATCCCTGAGACTTCTGCTGGAGCAGACAGGGCATCAGGGATGGTAGGGGCAGGTGGGGCGCATCTGCACTGCTGTTCAGGTTTGAAGGCTGACCAAACACCGCATTGGTTGCCAGTCTATCTTTTCAGATGAGCAGCAAGAAGATCAAACCTCATTTCCTACCATGTTACTTTCATTGGACCCTTTACAGCCAATTGGAATAGTCTTTTGGGTCGAGTTCTCTCTCTGTCACAGGTTTTCTCATAGCCAGTGCCCATTTCCAGGACTTGTCAGTTTCACCCAGCTCAGCCCAACATCGTAAATGTCTTGTCCCATGACGGGGCTCAGCATGGATATCAGCGCCCCCAAAAGGTGCTGGGGGCTATCTTGGCTTCCATTCCTGCAGTGACTGTGGCTCAGTCGGGACCTTTAGAGACAGAGGCATAGATGGCCTGTCTTATTCTCAATTCCCTAGGAATTATTTGTACCTCCTCTCTAGATTTCCCGGGTGTGATATGCTTAGGGAGATTCCCCTCATTGGGCAATCTTCTATGCAGGCTTGAATAATTTAATTATAAGGGAGTAAGATCCTGAACTCCAACCCCTTCCTGCACAGCACCCTGCAGGCTCTACCAAAGGACAGAGTGTTTGGTGATGTTGCTCTCTTTTGTTTTTTTCTCTTTCTGCCTCCTGCCAGATTAGAAAAATGCCACATCACCACGATACCCCACTTCATTCCTTAGTTGCACTGACTACACTGGATAGCAAGGCCTTTTGCTGGAACTGGAAGCTGTATCAAGAAGCTCGCTGGGTCTATATTCCCTCTTCATGCACATTTCCTGAAGTGGGGGCTGCCCGCTTGACTGGGGTGGTGTTTGCTTCGCTTTGGCTTTCCTTGGTACTAGAAATCGGACAGCCTGGGGCATTTCTTGCATTCAGCTGTCAATCACCGGGACATCTTCCCCTTTGTTCCTCTCACTTCTCCAGGGATAGAGTTCCCATCAGGTTCTGTCACAGAGTTCAGATCTTAACTCAAGTCAGCACATGTCCTCTTAGCTTGCAAAACGGCATGCTAAGCTCTCCAACTTACTGTCCTGCTCACACACTTGTCCACCAGCCCCGAGCTGGACAACTGCGAATTCTTCTCTAACCTCTGTTCTTCTCCCAACTTTCTAACTTGAGTTTCAGCCTCCAGATGGACACTGGTGGCCTGTGGAACTGCGCACAGAACATTCTTAAGGACAGGGGATGGGTGAAAAGCCCACGACAGCTGGACTAAGTAGCATATACTACTGGGTACCTTCCTCGTTGTAGTAAGTGCATTTCTGAAAATGGAATGTTTCAAAAATGAATTGTATTCCAAATAGATGTAAGCATGTAGGGCATATTGCAGCTCAAAGAAACACATGCCAAATCTACCTGGAAATTTTAATATTCCTTTCATAAACGCAAGACACCATCAGCTAGGGACTTGAGGGCAGGAACGCCCTCCAGGAACCGTCCCAAAAGTCCAGGCCATTCCAGCCTTCTCGTCCTTTCCTCCCTGAACCTCTCGCTTGTGTCCTTTGCAGCCTGGACCAGATGGCAGTGCCACATATGCCTATTTTCTACAACCATCTTAGTGGAAACGTCCCACACAGCACTCAGTAATTCTAACACTGGTGAATACACATTTGGATAATCTAAGCTTGGGCTCACCTAACTTGAAAGAAATAACTTACACACACTTGGGACGGGCAGAATTCACGGGAGCCGGGCTGAGCAGCCAGGGTCCTTACGTAGCACCCTGATGCCTGCTCTCGGCAGGCCTCCCAGCTGCACTCCCTGGCATCCCAAGTCAGAGGGCACGGATATAATACTATGAAAATCACTGGCTCTAAAATTTTCGGAAAGTTAAAAAATGTACAGAATTAAACACATGGGCATATTACTAAAGATATGTTTAATTTTTTTTTAATTTTTTTAAAAAATATTTTATTTTATTTTATTTATTCATTTTTAGAGAGGAGAGAGAGAGAGGGAGAGAGAGAAACAGAGAGAGAGAAGGGGGGAGGAGCTGGAAGCATCAACTCCCATATGTGCCTTGACCAGGCAAGCCCAGGGTTTCAAACTGGCGATCTCAACATTTCCAGGTCGACGCTTTATCCACTGCGCCACCACAGGTCAGGCTAATTTTTATTTTTAAGAAATGCCAACACTAGCAAAAATAGTTACACCATTTCAGAGAATAGATATGCCACAATTAATGTCCGGAAAAAAGAATATTTGGCAAATAACTTAGAATTAATTTACAGATATGTCCTGATTAAGACAGTCTAATACTATATAAAATCATCTATATTTAATTCAAATCACAAACATTTATTGTATGCCTAATATACACTGGGCACTGAGCCCGGAGCTGGGAAAACTGAGGCAAATAACCTGCGTTCCTGCCCTCAAGTCCCTAGCTGATGGTATCTTGCGTTTATGAAAGGAATTTTAAAATTTCCAAGTAGATTTGGCATGTGTTTCTTTGAGCTGCAATATGCCCTACATGCTTACATCTATTTGGAATACAATTCATTTTTGAAACATTCCATTTTCAGAAATGCACTTACTACAACGAGGAAGGTACCCAGTAGTATATGCTACTTAGTCCAAAAGAGCGGACTCTAACTTGCTTGTTACACGCAACATAATACCCACCTCCCCATAGGAGAGTGCACTTCCAGCCTGGCTGTACGGTTTCCACATTTCATCTCGGCAGTCACGCCCCAGCCTAGAACAATGGAAGTAGGTATTCACACACTGGTTTTCTTAAAGCCTTCTGTTCAAACTTGTATCTTTTCCTCTAGAGGGGAGCAATCAAGTCAATAATAAGTGTAACTTTTCTTAATATGGTTAATACACAAATTCTTCCTAAGGATAAATTCAGCCTCCAGTCAATTCTTTAAACCAGAACATTTTCAGCCAGAAGAGCGCTGTGTGCATTTGGTCAAGTATATTCTCTCTCCTGTCTCTCTCTTCTCTCACTGCTCCCATCCTCCTAGTCCTCTCTTCCTCCCTCCCCAAAATGGAGCTGCAAGATGCCCATTTCCCTTTGTTCACCACGACCTTGGCAAGAGATGCGATACCAAGAAAACAGAGAGTGGAGACATTTTTGATCAAACAGTACCTTTTTCCTGTTTCTTTCTCGAGACTCAAGGGAGAAGTTGTCTTTCTTTTCCAAATGATCTTGTTCCTCTCTGTCAAGAAACGGTGGCCGTGTTATCTGGTTAGAGCCCAGCCTGCAGCTACCATGCAGGTAACTCACTCACGTTGGACTGTAACTCACCTAACTTGTTTGTCCTGGCCAAACGTGTGCCAAAGTAAAAGTTCAGAGCCAGCCCTCAGGCAGGTTTAATGATTAACACAAGCCATTTGGGATTTTTCCTTAGGACCCTTTACTAATGACCAAAGAAAGGGTGTCTTACATTTTTCTCCACTTACTGCATATGCCCCAGACAAGAATTTTAAGTAAAAGTCCAGCCAGTAAGACAAACAGGCATTCAAAGATTGAAAGAATTTGCCAGTAAATCAGTGACCAAACACAGGATGCAGGAAGAAGGACCAGCAGAGGGCAGGTCCCCGTTCACGAGAGGACTCCGGCTTTTCTTCCTGAGGAATGACTCAGAAGGACCCTGCTATGGGTTGACACTCTCACAGAGGGGCATGAATCTGAAGAAGCAGAAAAAGGAAGGGGCTTCTTCAAAGTTTTGTTAAGAAAGGACTAATTAGCCTTTCTTGTTGTTTCACTTTCCTCTCTCACCCCTGTCCTTGCTTTCTTGACCAGGAAGAAGTCTTTGACTTGTATCCATTATCTTCTACTAGAACCCAGACCATCGATCTTAGTTATTGATTTGACTCCCTCTTGATAAATAATCTGAGAAGCAGAAGGCATAAGATGTCAACACAACCTTCTTACTTGCACCATAGCTGACTTTTCTGCCTTTTTTCCTCCACCCATTTCAATTTCCATCACCAACACCCTGGTCATATCGGTTTATGCCCTGTGGTCCCTGACCAGAAGAAATTCTCTTCTCCTTTCTTTTGGGAGAGGAACCTTTTCAGTAGAAGTTGATAGCCCTGCATCTACACCACGAAGGACCATCAGGAGTCCTGTGAAGCATCCCCAGCAAGGCCAGATTTAATATGTGGAAATTCAGCACAACTCTGATGAGAGTAGTGGAATTGGCCTATAGAAAGTATGGAATTTGCCTGACCAGACGGTGGCGCAGTGGATAGAGCGTTGGACTAGGATGAGGAGGACCCAGGTTCAAGACCCCGAGGTCGCCAGCTTGAGTGCGGGCTCATCTGGTTTAAGCAAAGCTCACCAGCTCGGACTCAAGGTCGCTGGCTCAAGCAAAGGGTTACTTGGTCTGCCGAAGGCCCATGGCCAAGGCACATATGAGAAAGCAATCAATGAACAACAAGGTGTCGCAACAAAAAACTGATGATTGATGCTTCTCATCTCTCTCCATTCCTGTCTGTCTGTCCCTATCTATCCCTCTCCCTGACTCTCTTTCTGTCTCTGTAAAAAAAAATAAAAAAATTTAAAAAAACTAAACTAAAAACAAACAAACAAAAACAACAAAAAAAGAAAGTATGGAACTTGATACCAAATTTTCTGTATATCACAGCTTGGCAACTAGTGACAAGCAGAATGATTT
The DNA here is from genome assembly GCF_036850995.1 of Saccopteryx leptura. Taxonomy (NCBI): domain Eukaryota; kingdom Metazoa; phylum Chordata; class Mammalia; order Chiroptera; family Emballonuridae; genus Saccopteryx; species Saccopteryx leptura. The sequence continues at coordinate 368,835,876 of NC_089503.1, read as the reverse complement.
TCCTAGCTGCAGCCAGTAGTGTAGAAAGAGGGTGCCTGGGCAGGTGGGGCAGGTAGGATGTCAATCACCCTGCCTCCCCACTGAAACAATATCCACTCTAGATTCCTCCAATGCAGGTCAACAAGCATCGGCTGAGTCACATTGGTGTGCCTAGTGCATGAGGAATGGAAAAGAAGGGATAGACCACATTTGGGTTTTCAGAATTATTGGAGATGTTTTTTTAATTTTGTGAAGGAAATCATTCTCATGAATTAGTTAGATGATTTTTTTAATTATTATTTTTTAAATCTAATACAGTTTCTGCCCTCAAAGTGCTTGCTGTCTGGCAGGGAAACAGATTGGTGATCAGATCAGTTTCCCAGATTGAAGTTGAGTCTCCTGATGAAGACGTGACCTGTATTTTATTTCTTGCTACTTTAGGAAGAGGTTGCCAAAAATTAACCTCATCTATCTTTGGGGTAAAACGCCTGTAGTGAATATTTATAATATATTTTTGGTAGCCTAGATGGCAAGACTTTATTCTAAAAACACCCCAATTTTCTTTTAGGTAAATTTACCTCTCCATTCTTGACTAAAAGAATCTTAATGATACTTAAGCTTTTGGTTTCTGGGCTCTAAGAACTTCCGGGTGGGCAATGAAACTTTACTGTTACAGAAATGAAGCATAACGAGCCATTTCATGCTCCAAGGCCTGGAAGGAGAAGTTTAGAACTCTACAGACAGTGGCAGTGCCACATATCAGCTAGGGGAGACTCCAGTACTGCCTTCTTTGACCTCCCTTATCCACCTCAAGACCCCCAAATATACACGTATATCTAAGTTTGCCACACAACCTCCAGACTAGCCTCCCTTTCTCATATAAATATCCTAAATAAATTCTTGAGCTCAGATCTCTGACCAGTAGTAATAAAGACAAACACTCCCCAGAAGGCCATCTAAGCATAGTTCCCCTGCCACCCTAAAACAGGTAGCCATGCCCACCACTGGACAGTGACACTATTCCACAGGAAGCTATTTCATGAGAGTTTATGAAATCTCAACACAAAAACTACTGCTCAGGCCTATAACACAAACTCAGGGAGAGCAAGGAGGAGGTCCAAGACCACTCGGAATTCCCAGGGACCAGCAGCTTCAGGAATTTGGGGAAGGAATGGTATGAAAATCTACCTCACAGATCTCTCCAATTATGGCAAGAATTAAGTGTCCAGTTGCTGTGCTCTGAAATTTATTGCCACATTTGGACCAAGGCCATACTTCTACAGGCTGCTTCCAATAAAAGACTGAACATGTCAAGAGTAAGGCAGGTTCATTCAGAGACGACACAGGACTCCCCTGATGGTGGCTTTAGTTTGAAGAACCCTTGACAACTTGCAGAACCTTCCTTAGAACTACATGGCGAGTTAGGTTGCATCTATCCCTATCTCCTTCCCTCAGGGTCAGTCTGACAGCTCCCCCAGCTTCTCTCTCAGGCGGGTCTCCTGATAAAATCCTTGCACTTTAAACCCTAAATTAGCTTCTGTTTCTCAGAAGACTCAGACTAACACAGGCACAATGGAAGAGAACACCATTGGCCAGGACTACGGACTTTCTAATTAGTGGCCCCATGAGCAGCAGCTATGGTGAAGATCCTTTTTAGATAGCTTTGCAGATCATATATATATATATATATATATATATATATATTGTATTTTTCTAAAGCTGGAAACAGGGAGAGACAGTCAGACAGACTCCTGCATGCGCTCGACCGGGATCCACCCGGCACACCCACCAGGGGCGACACTCTGCCCACCAGGGGGCGATGCTCTGCCCCTCCGGGGCATCACTCTGTTGCAACCAGAGCCACTCTAGCGCCTGGGGCAGAGGCCAAGGAGCCATCCCCAGCACCCGGGCCATCTTTGCTCCAATGGAGCCTTGGCTGCGGGAGGGGAAGAGAGAGACAGAGAGGAAGGAGGGGAGGGTGGAGAAGCAAATGGGTGCTTCTCCTATGTGCCCTGGCCGGGAATCGAACCCGGGTCCCCTGCACGCCAGGCCGATGCTCTACTGCTGAGCCAACCAGCCAGGGCCAGATCATGGATATTAAACTAGAAAGCCAGAAGAGAAGTGGAAGGACATCCTCTAGGAACTCTCTAAAATCAGTGTGCTTCATATCTCCTAGCTGACCCTCCCAATCTACTCTCTACTCTTCTCCACTCTGCTCTATGCCCTGGAATGGAGACCCATGTAAACTGTGCCAGTGGGTTTTGTTGCCCATTGGTCTCTGACTGGTCTCACAACTGGCAGACACCACTAAGAGTTGAGAAGAAGGTGCAGAGAGGCAATTTTCCCCCTGGTTTCGTCTCTACTAATGTCAGCTTTGGGCAAGGGACGCTTTCCATAGAGCATACTCTCTTGCTCTCTCTGCAAGTTCTGGTAACCCTTCCGCTCTTTGCCCCTTCAGGCCCAAGGGTAACAGCTCCTATTGATACTGTACTGCTCACAAAAATTAGGGGATATTTCATAGCTTCATATTCATTTTGAAATATCCCCTAATTTTTGTGAGCAATATAGCTTGTATGTACTGCACCGCCCCTTACTACTTTTTCCCAAATCTTGGCCATACCTCCTCGAAATGGACTCTTTATTAATGTTTCAGCCTGAATGTGTCATCTGTTTCCTTCAGGGGCCCTAACTGATATATAAGCTCTAAGAGATAACTCCCAAATGGGCAAATGTAGAGTTCCAGGTCATCAAAATTTGGGAGCTCCTCTAATTGTGACCTCATGAGAATGCACAGGCTGGTGATGTCCGGCTACATCTGAGTTATCAAGTTACCCACAAACTATATAGATGCTGCATTTCTTTTTTTTTTAATTATTTTTTCAATTACAGTTTACATTCACTATTATTTTGTATTAGTTTCAGGTATACAGCATAGTGGTTAGACAATCATATAATTTACAATGTGTTCCTCCTGATATTTCCAGTACCCCAGTGGCACCATCCACAATTACTACAGTATTACTGACTATAGTTCCTATGCTGTACATTACATTCCTATAAACATGCTGCATTTCTTAAGGAAAAAAATTATCATTATCACTCGTATTCCCAGAATATTTTGCACTATACCTTATACAGAGAAAGCACAAAATAAAATGAATAGTAATGCCTCACGAATTCCTTTAAAAAAAAAACTTTCTGGAATGGATGAGGGCAACAAAAGACAAAACTAGGCTTTATATCAGAAACCAAGAAAGTCCAATGCATTTTTTCCTTTTTTATATTAAAAAAAATCAATTTCTAGAAGTTAGAGAAGATATAGATAGAAGGCAGACCTGGAGCAGGAGACTGAATGGCCCTTCCTTCTAGGTAAGAACGTCACTGGGCAAGAGGCACTCTGGGGCAGCTTCTCCTTCCCGGCAGGTGCACCCCTTGTGCGCCCAGCCAGAGAGTGGCGCACCCCTTGTGCTCCCAGCCAGAGAGTGGCGCACCCCTTGTGCTCCCAGCCAGAGAGTGGCGCACCCCTTGTGCTCCCAGCCAGAGAGTGGCGCGCCCCTTGTGCGCCCAGCCAGAGAGTGGCGCACCCCTTGTGCGCCCAGCCAGAGAGTGGTGCACCCAGCCAGAGAGTGGTGGCCCAGCTACGCTGCTCGGATTTTGTGTTGCCTGTCATGGACTGACCCAACTTTTCTTCCTTTTCCTCAAATCTTTCTATTCTTCCTTTTTCATGGAAAAGCAAAAATAAAGCAATTCTATTCTCTCTGGTTTAATATTATATTCTTGATTAAATTGACATCTTAAGGATAATGAACACGCGGACTCACATTTGGAGGTTTAATTAATCTGTTCCACTAGAGGTTTAAGCTATGGGTGAAATATGTACTTTATAGTTTCCTTAGACACGTAATTTGTCATTACTGCCTCTTTTCTGAGTCAGCTTTGCTCATTAACTTATTTTGGTAACAATAACTCTTCTTATCCAGAAGCAAAACTGTGGTGACCGCTATCACCCTAATGAGAGTCCTGGAAACCAATGAGGCCCCTGTGTGGTGCAGGGGACGATCAATAACTTATAAAATTCACACACTTGAGAGCAACACTGAACTACAGGTAGTTCCTCTCTTGGATGAGCAGAGCTGATTGGCTACTCTAGCATTATACAGTCTGGGGGCATACGGTACTCTCAGCCCCCGTCATCCCGAAGACATCATTGAATTACAGCACTCAACATAACGGGGTTCACACCAGCACACAGAGTAATAACGAAACAGTGGAATCAAGCTCATGTGTAACTGTAAGGTGACAAACAGTCCAATCTACCTGGCCTAGGAGCTTTCCCAGGATGTGGACTTTCAGTGCTAAAACAGGACAAGTCCCAGGCAAACCAGGATCATGTATCATCCTACATCTAAGAAAACAGGGACATACGTGTAATGCACATTATGTATAGATCTTATTCCAGAGAAATTAAACATTTTCTAAAACACATTGGTGCTCAAGGGTGGTAGATTTTGGTTGCTCATGAAAGTCACTTCCGTGGAGTAACCCGATTCCTACCATATCTGATAAAATCGATGTTGCCATATCCAATGTCTTCCAGACCACAGAAACGTCCTTTCCTTTGAATTTGGATCATCTGTGAGATGTGGGCAAAACAGCGTAAGTCAGTTTCTGCATTACAGTACAGCTTCTTCTCCCAGGGTTCAGCAGAATTTAAAATAAATCACACCAGCAATAACACAAAGGCAATTAACTTGTTCTACTCTGATATGTTCATGTTACTATCTGAGCCCAGGAGCCCAGCTGAGATTTTGGAAGTGTGTCTCACCTCTAGTTTTAAAATTATGAGTGCCACTGAAGTCCCCATTTCTGCAGCCTGGCAGAATGCTTGCTTTCGCAGCAGACTGTTATGGCACTGGCAAGTTCTATAGCTTAGAGGAAATTGTTGTAAAAATGAAGTGTTTGCCCCTTCTCTGTTCTTGATGTTGCACAGCTGTTCTTGATACGAGGAACGTAGAGGCAATAAAAATGAGTGGACTCCAAAAATCTAGAAATAAGATTACCTTCAGAGTTAAATAATGAAAACAACAAGCAATGGATCAAATTATTCAGTAAGACTTAAAGCTATAACTAGGTATCAAGAACACCATTCAGATGGCTTATTTGCAAAGACACACAGAGGGCCAATTTTCTAAAACTTGTCACAGATTTTTTGTCAATTATCTCATTGAAATGAGGGTCTGTGTCACCCTACTTCTGAAGCTGGGTGGGCTTGTGACTCGCTTAAAACTAACAGCTGTCAGAAATGATGCTGCCCCATATCTGAGGCTAAGTCAAAAAACACAATCTGTTTTGTGGTCTGTGTTGGGACATACACGTGGTGCTGCCACCCACTCCCTGAGACGTCCGACTCCCCTAGGCCACCGTGCTGTGAGGAAGCCTCCTCTAAGTCCTCCTGATGGCAGCCTGAGGACATTGTCACCGTGAGTGAATGGGCCCTCACACTCTTCCATCCAGCCCACCCCACCCCACCCCCAGGGCCCAGTCACCAGCAGCCGTCACATCCTTCCACTGAGACCTCAAACACCACGTTTTAAAGACAAGCCTTCTCTACTATGTCTTTCCCAAAGTCTCGACCCGCAGAACTGATGAGTATAATAAAATAGTTAGGGTCTAATGCCACTCATCTTAGGGTGGTTTGTTACACAGCAAGAGTAACCACACTCACTCCTGAATGCTTAGAAATAGGAGAGACTCCGGACAAATGCTTCTGTGATCTTCTAAGCTCCGAAGTAAGGACCACCCCGCCTTCCTGTTACCAACTGTTAGTTCCTCCTCATCCTGAGACTTCTAAGTGACTGTCTTCTCCAGAGCTTTCCACTTAGACCAGATGAGGTTCCCCCACTAGATACTCCGGTTAAATCTTTATTTCTCCATGGTCGCACGTAACCCAAGTGTACTTAGTTATTACTGCTGTAGTACTGAACTCCGTAGCTATCATTACTGAGGAAGGTGCAATGGATTTATATTTCTCTGATCACTGCCTTCACCTACGCTCATCAAATCTCCCTCTTTTTCAATAATACCTCAGGCAAATCTCCTAACCTGCAGCTCCTTCTACCTGCTGAAACAAGTCCAGTCCCGATGAAATGTGAATACGGAACACAGCTGAGCGAGTAGTACTGTACCAATGTCAATTCCCTAATTTTATAAGGTACTGTGGTTATGTAAGGTATGGCCTTAGGGGAATCTGGCTGAAGAGTACACAGGAACATTATAATTTCTGTAATTTCTTGCATTTTAAACTATTTTAAAATAAAAGCATGTTTCTAAAACATGGAGTCTATCTTAGCGTGTTCCCGTCCCCACCCGCTCAAATTCTGCCTCTGGACCCAGGGGCCTCACAGAGGGGAGAAGTGGTCCTTGCTTGTACTCCTCTCCTCCGCGATCCTTTCTGAGACCCCTGAAGTGTCAGGGTGAGGAGCAGGTCGGGGACAGGGACTCACATACGTCCTTCTCATCCGGCTGACGTCCTCTCAGAAGCCTCACCGGCTCTGGCTGCGCCCCCTGGCGGGCGGCGCTGGCCAGCGTACCTCGTGCGAGATGAACGAGGAACATGGGAGTTCTTCCAGGGCCCCAGACGGGATCTGCACGGCAGTCCCCTGACCTGGGTGTCTGACCCCAGCCTGCGTTCCAGCCCACCTCGATCCTTTGTTCCTGGCATTCCTTTCCAAAGCTCCTTCCTACTGGGGCCCCCACCCCGCACAGAGGAGAGAAAAAGTGACAGGTCAGGTCACCAGCGTGAAGAATCCTCCACTTCCCTTTGTCAGTTGCTTATATAGAGGGGAGGGGAGGGGGCGGTTAGCAAGGCCTGTTCAGCCATATTAATTCAGCCTGAGGAGCCACTGAGCCCGTTTCGTGAAGGGGTCCTTTGAACATGTTGACTATTTGACTTTTCTTCTTTTTTCCTTACTTCTCAGTCACAGCAGTCAAATGCTGGGCAACAGAAATGACCTCATTCAGTGTTCTGTTACATATCTCCTTATTTGTTTAAAGTCTACCTCCCGCGTCAGCCTAGCATGCGGAGGACCCGGGTTCGATTCCCGGCCAGGGCACACAGGAGAAGCGCCCATTTGCTTCTCCACCCCTCCGCCGCGCTTTCCCTCTCTGTCTCTCTCTTCCCCTCCCGAAGCCAAGGCTCCATTGGAGCAAAGATGGCCCGGGCGCTGGGGATGGCTCTGTGGCCTCTGCCCCAGGCGCTAGAGTGGCTCTGGTCGCAACATGGTGACGCCCAGGATGGGCAGAGCATCGCCCCCTGGTGGGCAGAGCGTCGCCCCTGGTGGGCGTGCCGGGTGGATCCCGGTCGGGCGCATGCGGGAGTCTGTCTGACTGTCTCTCCCTGTTTCTAGCTTCAGAAAAATGAAAAAAATAAATAAATAAATAAATAAATAAATAAATAAATAAAAATAAAGTCTACCTCCCCCATTATACTGCAGTCTCCATCAGAGGAAGGACAGTGTCCTCTTCTTCACAGGGACTAGCACATAGTAGACACTTAGTATATGTCTGTTGAATGACTGAGTTAATGAATATGATCATTGTGCACTCATGTCAGGTAATTTATACCAATAAATAACAATGGCTAGGCCCTGGCCGGTTGGCTCAGCGGTAGAGCGTCGGCCTGGCGTGCGGGGGACCCGGGTTCGATTCCCGGCCAGGGCACATAGGAGAAGCGCCCATTTGCTTCTCCACCCCTGCCCCCTCCTTCCTCTCTGTCTCTCTCTTCCCCTCCCGCAGCCAAGGCTCCATTGGAGCAAAGATGGCCCGGGCACTGGGGATGGCTCCTTGGCCTCTGCCCCAGGTGCTAGAGTGGCTCTGGTCGCGGCAGAGCGACACCCCGGAGGGGCAGAGCATCGCCCCCTGGTGGGCAGAGCATCGCCCCTGGTGGGCGTGCCGGGTGGATCCCGGTCGGGCGCATGCGGGAGTCTGTCTGACTGTCTCTCCCCGTTTCCAGCTTCAGAAAAAAAATAAAAATAAAAAATAAATAAATAAATAACAATGGCTAGCCTTTACTGAGCACTCTGTTAACCTTTTCTGGGATTACTTTATTTAGTATTCACAACCTGTCTACCAGGTAGGCTTTACCATTCTCCTCATTCTCCACAAGGGGGAAATGGGGCACAGAGAAGTCTTGAAAGGAGTCCAAGGTCACCCAGCAAGCAAGGGGTCGAACTGGGCTTGGGAACCAGCTCTGTGTGGTTCCAGTCCCCCGAGACACCTTTCTATGGAGAAGCGTGCATCAGGAATGTGAGCTGAGTGCCTTTAAACATTGAATCCTACAACGAATGCCGAATGCCGTGTCCTGATTCCGGAGCAGCCAGCAAGCATCTGGTTACAGTGTGGTTCTCAGTACAGGTGCAGCAGGATAGCCACACCAGCCAGGAGTCCCCAGATCACAAACAAATCAGTGAGCAGTGGAGAACAACAAATCAGTCTCTTAGAATTTGGCGAAGGAGAACTCACCTGAGAGGCAGCGCTCCCTTGGTATGCTGGCCAATCAGGTTTCTGAGCCATACTTCATCCTGGAGTTGGGTCATTTGCCTGGGAGAGTACTGCCACCTATGAGGATTGTCTGAATGCCAGCCAGTCTTCCCTGGATGGAAGGGACACCCAGTATCACCATATGCTGAGTGAGCTGTTTTATTTTGGGTTAATAAAGTTCTAAACCATGAACAAGATTTATAGTAAGGCATTTGGTATATTGACTATGTTCTGGGCACTGAGATACCATGCTAGAAATATTCACATCCTAAAATAACACCTGATATTAGAGATTTCAAGATTTTCTTTTTTTTTTTTTTTTTTTTTTTTGTACACATTAACTCGTATAATCCTTATTCCAGTTTTATGGGTTATTGTACCCAATTATTGAGACACCCAGAAATATCAATCATCTCTTCTAAAGCACAGTTAATTAATGTGGGGTCAGGACTAGAAACCAAATCCCTGGAGCACAAACCCAAATGTGTTCCGTGGGCTGTGACTGGCACATGCATCCTGCAGTGTGGACTAACTGGGCACCGATGCCGTAGCTGAACTTGGGTTCTAACATGGAGAATGGAGCTGTGCTTAGGAAGAAACCTCTCTCTCAGCCCCACGAACATGCCCAGCATAGGCGGGCCCAGCATAGGCGGGCCCAGCATAGGCGGGCCCAGCATAGGTGGACCCAGCATAGGCGGACCCAACAACAGTCCTAAGGAACTGACCTACCTCTAAAATGTGCTGTCATTCATTGCATTTATTTATTTATTTTTATTTATTTTTTCTTAATGAAGAAACTGCATTAGGAAATGGGAAATCAAAACTCTTGAGTTTTGGCCCTAGCCAGTTGGCTCAGCGGTACAGCATCAGCCCGGCCTATGGAAGTCCCAGGTTCGATACCTGGCCAGGGCACACAGGAGAAGCACCCATCTGCTTCTGCACTCCCCCCCTTTCTCTCTGTCTCTCTCTTCCCCTCCCTCAGCCAAGGCTCCATTGGAGCAAAGTTGTTCATGGCAGGTTAGCTATTTGATTTGACCACAGAAACCTGACAAAGCATAGGGCTGTGGATTGGACCTTAAGACCACACGAACCAGCTTTAACGGCCACATTCCTAACCCTCCCGTTCCGGCCTTGGGCCAGTGGAGCCTCCGCTAGTTCTGCAGCTTTATTTTGCTCTGTTTCCTAGTATTTGGCTTTCATTTGTATTTCCATTCCTGCTTTGAAAAAGAGAAAAAGTCTTTCTCTTCTTTCCATCCATAAGAATCTCACCCATCCTTCAATATCTCTTAGACATCTGTTAGCTCCTCCAGATTCCTTCCTGATGATCTCCCAGCTGCTGAGGATGGCTCCATGGCCTCTGCCTCAGGCGCCAGAATGGCTCCAATGGCAGCAGAGCAACGCCCCAGAGAAGCCATGGCTGAGCATCACCCCTTGGTGGGCATGCCGGGTGGATCCCGGTCAGGCGCCAGGCACATGCAGGAGTCTGTCTGTCTGCCTCCCCCTTCCCTAGCCCACCACCTGCTTCTCACTTCAGGGAGAAAAAAAAAACACAACAAAAAACAGCTATTGATTTGATCCAATTAAGCAAGAAAGCCAACGTTGATTGAAGGCCTAAGATGCTACGCTGGCTGCTGGGAGGCCACAGTGTAACTCCTGCCCTCCTGAGCTTTCCAATCAAGTTCAAAATATAGAGCGTTTATGAACAAGGCAACATGAGGCAGTGTGTAGGAGGTGCCACAGAAAAGGAACACACACACAAAAGGAATAACTATGTCATTCTGAGATCATCAGGGAGGAATCTGGAGGAGCTAACAGATGTCTAAGAGATATTGAAGGATAGGTGAGATTCTTATGGATGCAAAGAAAAGAAGGACTTTTTCTCTTTTTCAAAGCAGGAATGGAAATACAAATGAAAGCCACATACTAGGAAACAGAGCAAAATAAAGCTGCAGAACTAGAGGAGGGTCCACTGGTCCAAGGCCGGAACGGGAGGGTTAGGAATGTGGCCGTTAAAGCTGATTCGTGTGGTCTTAAGGTCCAATCCACAGCCCTGTGCTTTGTCAGGTTTCTGTGATCAAATCAAACAGCTAACCTGCCATGAACATTACAGCTATATGTGCAGCAAAAAGAACCAAAAAGACATCTATTTACGAAAAACAATTAACATACAACATTTCAAAATAGTAGGTTGCTATATATGGAGAAAGAGATCAGGGTAACCCAATTCAGCTCTGGACCTGAGACGAAGGCTACAGGTCCCCTCAGCTAAAGCTTTCCGGATTCTGCGCTCCTTGGTCTCCACACACCTGTTCTCTCTGCCCACCTGTCTCTGGTTGCAGACTTAACTCGGATCGGTTTTCACTCCCTGGCCATGTCAGGGCAAGCCTGCACTTGGATGGCTCTTTGGACACTGGATCTGCCTTTGGGCAGCATCCTCCTAGTTCCTCAGCCCAGCCCGCCCGCTCCTACCAAAGCTCCAGGAAAGCACGTATACTTGGCTCTGTATTCTGTTCTTGCCTGAGTACCAGTAGCGTCCCCTTGGGAAATAAGTGATTTCCCCATATCTTTTCAATTGACATATTGACAAACCAACTTGGATCCCCAAAATAATTTGAACAAAATGAGTTTCCGGTGGGGTAGAAACAGAGCCTGGGTCGATTCAAAATAGGCAAGATTCTGATCACTATAAGATATTCTCTATACTTCTAATATTTAAAACGCCAACAAGCAAATACACCTTAATCAGGTAAGACACTCACTAGGTTATTTTAAGTGAAAACAGGTGGGACTTGTGAGAGGGTAGAGTCCATGCCGTGGTAACATGTTTCAAACCTAGCGGTAAGAGCAGAGTGCTCCATCTCATCTCCTGATTCCCAGACAGTCCCTCAGAAGCTAGTATTAAAAATAAAAAATAAAAAGGAATCTGGAATCAAGAATCAGACAAACATGGACCCAAATCTATGACTTGCTGGCCTTAGAGTCTTGGACAAGTTTGGGTATGCTGGGTTCTCACTCTCTTCAGCACACAGGTAGGTGAGACCTGGGGCAATTGGAGACCGGGGCCATTACCTCCTCCACCTTGAGTAGCTCTATCAGTTTATCTGAGGGTAAAGTTCAAATATTTCCTGTGTATGCCTAGAAGTGAAAATTTAGGGAAAGTACTGCTAAACTCCTCTACAGTCCTAGTCCCCCATCTGTGACATGGAAAATCTTATACTCCACCTCTAGGGGGCAGTCATGAGACTGAGATGAGATACCCTAATGCAACAGAGTCAAGAATAAGTGCCAATAAATGTAGTCATCATCAGGGTTGCTGCCCGCGGGATGTCCAGGAGACACTGCTGCTCAGGGAGAATCTGAGCTGATGTGGGCTTCTGCACTCCTATTCAAATGCTCCTTTCTTTCTTCTTCCTTCTTGTTAAATGGAAGCAAGAAAGAGTCTTTCAAGTGTTACACAGCTTTGACAATTTTCTCCGGGCCTTCATGTATTTTTTCCATGAAGTTGGAGGTGGGAGGATTGAGGAGAGGTGGGGGAAGAAGAATGAAACTAGGATGTGTCCCTAACACTGTCCTGCACTTTCTGTGTTCTTGTAAGTGCCCTTCATCTCAGAACTTTGATGGCACTGGGCATGCCTTATTTACAGACAACAACTGCTAGAGGACTTCAAAGGGGCACACAGCCAAGCCAGAGACATGGAGGGAACACTTTGAAGGACTCAAATGCAGAATGGAAAGGATGACACACAACAGCTTCTGGGATCTAGCTCTGAACCACGCCAAGAATGCCCAATTGTCCCCAGTGCAGTAGATGGCCAAGCCCTCTATGTCAATCCCAGAAGTGCAGCTTTCAACCAATGTAGGTGATCCAAGTGGGCTTTATTTGACTTTCTGCCACCATCTGTCAAACTTGCATATTTCCAGATGAGTCTATGGCCTTTAAGTATCATGACTTCCAGAAAATGAATACTTTTTTCTCACCTTAATTTTTTAAAGAGAGAAAGAGGGAAAGAAAGGAAGAAGGAAGGAAGGAAGGAAAGAAGGAAGGAAGGAAGGAAGGAAGGAAGGAAGGAAGGAAGGAAGGAAGGAAAAAAGAGAGGTAGAAAGAGAGAGAGAGAGAGAGAGAAGAAAGAAAGAAAGAAGAAAAAGCCAGTGTGATATACTAAATAATGGCCCTCCCAAAGATCCCTAGTCCCCAGAATGTGTTAATATATTACCTTACATGGTAAAGGAAACTTTTGCAGATGTGATTAAATTATGATTCTGAGATGAGGAGTTTATTCTGGATTATCCAGGCGGTTTCAATATAATCACAAGGGTCTTAATACGAGGGTGGCAGGAGGATCTGAGTCAATAGTAGGAGGTGTGATGACAGGCTAAAGTGTGATGTGATACAAGAAAGGGGCCACGAGCCTAGGAATGCAAGGGTCCCTGCATTTCCTGCTGAAAAAGGCAAGAAAAGAGATTTTTCCTTCAGAACCTCCACTAGGAACCAGCCCTGTTAACACTTTGACATTAGCCTGTGGGACTGATTTTGGACTTCTGATCCCCCGAACTGTAAGAGAAGAAATCAATGTTGTATAAACCACTAGGTTTGTGGTGCTGTGTGATAGCAGCCACAGGAAACTAACACAGCAGGGAAAGCTTGTCGTTTGCATCAGTGAAGTGCGTAAAGTTCCTCTTCGAAGACATCGGTGCAATTAACCATAAGGCATAGTGGCTTCCTTAGCTCCTGAGTTACCCTTTAATACTTCACCCTCTCTCCTGCCTCCTCCAAGGAAACAAAATACTCAAGGAGAGCGTTTTTCATTGAAGTTCAAATAAAATGGCAAAAAAAAAAAAAGTCTGGGAAAAAAATTTAGGAGCATGTGAGGTATAAAAAAGACAAAGTATACACATGTTGAAATTATAATAGTTAATTGTCGAGCAGTAAGATTATGGGTTGTTTTTTATTTTCTTTATATTGATTACCTTTATATTTCATTCTAAAACAAACACATATTATTGTATCATAAAGGCTTCCAAGTGATATCATGTATGATAACAATGTTACTTTTTTTGTAAATTTAAAAGATTTAATTTTGTAGAAACTGCCAAGGTCATCTTTCAAGTTTAGGATAATTGCACAGAAGATTCAGGATCTGACTGGACCCACTAGGGGGCAATATTGAGCCCTCGAAGCTAAACGCAGAACCAGACTACTATGAGCAAGTACTAATTATGGGAAGAGGGACACCCAGAATGTAAAATTTGCTGCACCTCACTGCCCAGCCTGGACAAAACATCTCCCCATCAGTCAACTTCACAGAGTAGCATTAGAGCAGCTTCTTTCGTTTGAACAGATTTTAAAAAACATATTCCGTGCAACTGAATAATTTAGAAAGACATTCCATGAAGAAACAAGTTCTGTGGCCAAACAAATTTTGAAAATGCTAAGAGCTATTCCCTTCCTTAAAGACTTACAAAGCATACTGGTTTATTAAAGCCCCCTAGGAGCCCTGCGGCGGAAAGGAATCCTATTTAAATATGTTGAAGTATTTTCCGAAACACTTCATCAGAGATCCACCGTCCTGACTGGACCTAGTGTTTCTGAACATTCTTTGGAAAATTGTATTGTACTGTGACTTAGAATATGAAATACATATTTGGTCTTTGTCCCATTTGTGACATAGTGCTCCAGAAACCCTTGGAATTTCCTAAGTGAGAAGAGCAATCAAGATGAATTTTGATAGTCATAATAAACCTCTTTTAACCACACTTGAGCTTATGTTAATAAGTTAACGATTGTACAGCACCTAAGGATGAGGGCTGGTTGCCAGGGGAACTGACCACGTGATTCTGATTCATGGATTGAAACTTTCGGCCCCACCCTCCCAACCTCCTGGGAGAGGTGAGGGGCTAGAGGTTGAGTTCAATCACAATGGCCAGTGATTTGATCAGTCATGCCTATGTAATGAAGTCTCCATAAAAACCCAGAAGGAAGGAGTGTAAAAAGCTTTCAGGTTGCTGGAGATTAGTGGGAGAAGGAGAAGCTATGCCCTCCTTCCCACATGCTTTGTCTTAGACATCTCTTCCATTTGGCTCTTCCTGAGTTATGTCCCTTTATAACAAATTGGTGATCTAATAAGTAACATGTTTCTCTGAGTTTTGTGGGCCATTCTAGCAAATTATTGAACCCAAGAAGGGGTCATGGGAACCTCTGATGTACAGCCAGTCAGAAGTACTAGTAACAACATGGACTTGTAATTAGCATCTACAATTCGGGCAGTCTTGTGGGACAGAGCCCCTTAACTTTGTGGGATCTGATGCTCTTTCCAGGTAGATAGTGTCAGAATTGAGTTACATTGTAGGACACCCAGCTGATATGTGAAAAGCCCACACATCTAATGTCAAAAGTGAAGCAGTGTTGTAGTATTAAGAGTAAAGGAAATACCCAGGAGAGAGTTTTTTGTTTTGGTTTTTTTTTACCTCTGGTTTTGAGAGTTGAATGCAAAAAAAAAAAAAAATGTTACCTGAGAGAAGCAACATATTCCATAAACACCAGTTGGAATTTTAGAAATTGATTTTTGAAGTAGTTAGGTTAATTTCAATCATTTCCAGAGGAACTGGCTACCTGAGCCATGACGTTCACCGTTTGACCACTGGTGTTACCTTTTTCACCTAAGAACTTGTGGGATGGGCTAGGAGCAGAGAAACTTGATCTTAGAAGTTCTGGCAGGTAGGACCAATGGAAGAGCTTAGAGACACTCTGACAAGTAAGCAAGGGCACCATCGTTTCCACAGATAGAACTCTTCTTATGGAACTCTGAACTCAGGGACCCCACGTGTTTAAACATGCTTCCCCAAAGATGTAATCAAAGGTGTGTGTGTCTCTACTCCAACATGTGTTTCCAGATCATCCTTCTCAGTCACGTGGAGGAAACTGAGGCATTTCAGCACAGTCATGGCCACCAGGTGGTCCATTAGCAGGTTGCATTTTCTGAGAATCCTGCTAATGGGCAACAGAATGAAGGCAGTGAGGTCTGGAAGAGAAACAGGTGTAGCTGGCTAGGTCTGTACTGCTGAGGAGCGGGAGAGAAAGGGAGCCTGGGAAAGGGGGAGCAGGGTTTACAAAGCAAAATGGAGTCTTACTGATCTCCTGGGCTGGGAGGCCGTCCATTGTGCATCAGAGGGTTAGAATTATCAATCTATCAATCATTAATACCAATGTTATCAATACTGATCACCTAATCCAATCCCCTCATTTTAAAATGAGAAGACTGAGGCCTAGAGATAGAAGATGACTTGTGCAAGGTCACAGGTCTGTGGGGGCAGAGCCAGGCCCAGCGCCCGGCCCCCAGGATTCTCTATTGCACCTTAACTTTACGTTAGATGTGCCTCCTTCCCCATCGGAGGCACCTGACAACTGAAAACACTAAGGCACATTGTAGGTGACTTTTCTTTGGCTCTTATTACAAACCCAGGTCTCTGTTCACCCCGTGTTTTAGGGAGAAAACCTTTCCCCCAGGGACAATAAGAGTTAATTCTAGTAGATTAAATATCAAGATAGGGAGCAGACTGTGATCAAACCAAGGCCCCTCAGCTCACACTCAGCTAACCCCCAAAGGATGGAATCCAGGTAAGCGTGGCCCCTTTCATAATGTGCAAGGCCTAGAATAAACCGGTCTGTTAGTTTGGCCCTCATTAGCCCAAAGTCTCCCTAATAACATGTTTATGCACATGAAATATGAGTAACATGAGTTCCAATTACTGACTTAACTCAAAGACACAACGTAGCCCTCAAGGGGAATGGGTGGAAGTGGGGAGAGGCCATCTCACCTGTTGGTTTACCTTGATGAGGGTGGGCTTCATGGAATTAGAAAGGGAAGGAGCCTGACCAGGTGGTGGCGCAGTGGATAGAGCGTCGGACTGGGATGCGGAAGGACCCAGGTTCGAGACCCCGAGGTCGCCAGCTTGAGTGCGGGCTCATCTGGCTTGAGCAAAGAGCTCACCAGCTTGGACCCAAGGTCGCTGGCTCCAGCAGGGGGTTACTCGGTCTGCTGAAGGCCCACGGTCAAGGCACATGTGAGAAAGCAATCAATGAACAACTAAGAAGTCGCAACGCGCAACGAGAAACTAATGATTGATGCTTCTCATCTCTCTTCTCCGTTCCTGTCTGTCTGTCCCTGTCTATCTCTGCCTCTGTAAAAAAAAAAAAAAAAAAAAAAAAAAAAGGGAAGGAGAGTCCTAGGTGTGGAACATTTGTATCATTTCACAGGGTTTGTTGCTTGTGAATTTGTTGTTGAGCTCTACCTGGCTGCCTCCTTGAATCACTGGACATCCCTTTGGTCACAAACCGATGCCTCCCCCACACACACACACACCAGTATGAGATCTAAGACAGCCATTTGCGGGAAGTGGCTGTAACAGTGTGAGGAACCACACCGAACCTCCTGGGCAGTGAATGAAGATCACTGAGGGAAATAAGGATGAGACCAGGTTTGCTTTCTGACCTCCCACCTGCTAGCAGGCCACCTTCTCGCTCTTCCTCCATTCCCCTTGGCCCACACTAACTCTAGAAAAGTTTGCCAGTAAGGGCTGTTCTCCCAGAATCTTTCAAAAGATATGCAGAGAGCACCCTTAGCTGAGACCCATCTAGTAAAAGACCTCCTTTTGCTCCATCCCAGTCTCTGTGACCTCCCCCCGGGGGTCTGGTCCTCTACACACATCACATGGAGGTGGGGACGCTAACGAAGAGAAAATAAAAGATGTGCTTTTGACTCCTGCTTCAGCGTAGACATGGGCAAGTCTCTGTCTCTCTGCCTTTTTGATTCTTCCTCTGGCAGACAAAGGGAATTTCCCTTGAAGGTTTCCTTTGAAGGTTAGATGAGAAAATAATTGTGAATACCCTTTATAAACTGTAAAGTGCCCTCAAATGCAAAACAGTGGTGTTATTTGGATACTTTACTAAGATGTGTTCGTGCATAACATGTCATTGTAAAAGACAGAGATGGATGGTATTGGGAATGAGGTCTTAACGGTATGTTTCCAAGTCACATGACCACAAGGGAAAATGAGTCTACACTGCATATGTGCTTGATAAATTTTAATAAACTTAAATTTAAATAGGTTTTATAACTGAAGGTACAAAATAATTCCATAATTATTTCATATTTTATACTTATGAAATATTTCCTTCATACTGCATAATTTAAATTTAAATAGATTCCATCTGTTTTTAATTGGATTGGAAACTAAATTGAAATTAAATGAAAAAAGTTACGACAGAAAGGAAAATTAAGATTAAATGGAACAAACAATTTTCTTAAGTGAGTTATTCTGATGATTCATGACCATGAACAGTATAAGTGAAAGCTGACCTTGAGAACATTATACTGAGTGAAATAAGTAAATCAGAAAAAGATGAGAACTGTCTGATTTCGCACATAGGTGGGACACAAAACTGAGACTCGTGGACATAGATAATAGTGAGGTGGTTATGGGGGGCGGTGACAGATATATGGTGACAAAATGATCTGACTTTGGGTGATGGGCACACAACACAATCAACAGTTCAAATACGATAGACCCGTGCCCCTTAAACCTGTGTATCCTTATTGATCAATATTACCCAGTTAAATTTAATTTTCTAAGTAAAATTAAAATAAAAAGAAAGCTGGCTGCCCTCCACGCCCCACGCCGCCAGAAGGCCCCCTGTCCCCTGTCCCCTTCTCCCTCTCCTTCCCGTTCCCCATGACTCATCACTCTGCATGGAGCCTTCTCACCCCCCGCAGCACACTCGACAACCGTCCACGCGGATTCTCAAGGGCAACAGGAGATTCCTGAAACGTGATGCCGGATCGCTGTCCCGGGGACAGTTGTTCACAGTGGAAAAACCTCCCGGTGGTATTCAGCCTGATTGGCAGCCTCTGCTGAGGAAATCTACAAGGGATTTGGTGGCATGTGGCCCTCAGGCCCCACCTGCTCCCTCTTCTCCCGGAGGGAGGCAGCTGCGTGTCCTCAGAGCATGACATCTCCCGCCCAGGAGTTAAGCGATCTGACTGGGCTCCCAGGTGCTTTGCAGTCAGAAGCTGCTTGGAGGACCCCCAGCACAAGCAAGATATTCATTCATGACCAACAGCTGCTATAGAGAAACCCCAGTGAAACTCGAGTGAATCACGCTAAGCGGCTGACCCCAACCGAACGTGAACGTCGCAACAACAAGATTTAACAGGATAATCAACTGAATCAGTTTAAAAAGGAAAAAGAAAGGGGAGAGGAAAAAAAAAGAAAGAAAGAACCTATATTGTTCACTTATACCCTTCTCCACTGAACTTTACAATAAATATATAATTTTTAAAAATACATATTAAATAGAGAAAGAGGGGGGAAAACACGCCAAAAATAAATGCATAATTTCCTACAACTATTAATTTCAGAATACAACGAAGATGTGAAGTTAGCAAAATGGTCACGGAACTCTCCGAAGATCTCCGCTCAGTGTAAGGCACTTCTACACATCCTGCACACCTGTTTCTCCAGCTGCCTTTCCCCCGATCCCGTGTAACGCTGAACGACCGTGCTCTGAGCACAGGTCCACAAGCTGCAGGCAGAAATCTCTCCCCTTTGCGGCTGGGTTAAGTGATTGTCGCCGTACCCTCACACTCTCCCCACAGTCAACCAGGTTGTTGCGAAGACTCAGGGCTGAGACACAGAAGGGAAACCCGAAAGAAGAACCGAGTCCAAAGACAGGGTCTCAATAACGTCCAGAATAACCCTGATGGGAGGGTGGCATGTCGGACTCAACAGAAAGTTTAAGGTTCCAGTTGGAGATGGTGAGAAAACTGACATCGAATATAAGCGTGATTTAGCAAATGCGTCTTCCCAGAGAGAAACGGCCATTCTAGAACCATAAAAATGTTTGATGAATTCTGGTCTCCCAAGAGCAAACTGATAGTTGTTTTTTTTTAATCATCCAGTTCCATGGCTTCATGTACTATCTATGTGCGGATGACTCTAACCTTCTGAGCTCCTGACCTAAATATCCAGCTGCCAACACAGTATTTCCACTCAGCTCTCCGTCAGACACTCGAAACTCAGCAAGTTCAAAGATGCTGAGCCCTTGATCTGCCTGAAATCTCCTCCTCATCCAGTGATTTCTGTCCCCAGGAATAGAACAGCCATCCGTACAGGTATGCAGACTAGAAATCTTAGATTCACTCTTGAGACAGCTTAGCTTTCCATTTCTAATAAATCACCCAATCTTACACATTCAGCTTTTTAAATTGTCTCAAATCCCCCTTTCTCCACCCCCAATGCCACAGCCCTAACCCAGGGTACCTCTCCCTCCCTCCCTCCCCCTCTCTCTCCCAAATAATCAAAAATCCTCCTGTGTCTGCTGCTACTCAGTATCCACACTTATTTTACATTTGTCCCAAGTCTCCAAAGCAATCTTTTTTTCAGTGGAAAACTGACTGACACTTTTACCCTTAAAAACATTCAATGGCTTCCTAATAAAGTTCAGAATATGCAATGGGACCTACCAGGCTCTCCATAATCTTCCATTTATTTGATCAGTGTTTACTGGGAACTGTTGTGTGCCAGGTACTACTGTTCAAGCACTGAAATATAATAATGAATATAACAGATTTAAAAAAGAAAACCTATCCTCATAGAACCTACAGTCTAGTGGGAGAGAGGGAAAATAAACAAGAAAAGTAAGTAAAATGTATAACCAGTTAGATTGGGCTAAATGCCAAAAATAAATAAATAAATAAATAAATAAATAAAGGAAGGAAAGAAGAAAATGTTGGAGGAGGGACTGAAATTTGTGATAAGAAAGTGAGAAAAGTCCTTAGACAAAAACATAAATGAATGAAGGACAAGGCCACAGACAGCTCAGGTGAGGGGCCTCTGCTTGGCATGCCCACCGTTCACTGAGCAGCCCGGTGTGACCGGGAGGGGGGGGGGAGTAAAAAGATGAGCTCAGAGAGGTGGTGGTTTGGGGCAGGGAAGTGGAGCAGATTGTAGAGTATCTTGTAGGTCAGTGGTCCCCAACCCCGGGCCGCGGACCAGTACTGGTCCGTGGGCCATTTGGTACCGGTCGGCAGAGAAAGAATAAATAACTTACATTATTTCCATTTTATTTATATTTAAGTCTGAATGATGTTTTATTTTTTTAAAATGACCAGATTTCCTCTGTTACATCCGTCTAAGACTCACTCTTAATGCTTGTCTCAGGTCACGTGATACATTTATCCATCCCACCCTAAAGGCCAGTCCATGAAAATATTTTCTGACATTAAACCGGTCCGTGGCCCAAAAAAGGTTGGGGACCACTGTTGTAGGTCATCAAAATTCCAAGACCTTGCCTGGCTTGTGGTGGCACAGTGGGTAGAGTGTGGGCCTGAAATGCTAAGGTCCCTAGTTCAAAACCCTGGGGAATGCCCGGTCAAGACACATAGGAGAAACATTTGTGCTTCTCCCCGCCACCCCCAATCAATAAATAAAATGTTAAAAAAAATATTACAAGACTTTGACTCAGCCTAAGATCAGCAGAGGAGTGACTTCCAAGCACCCACTATGTGCCTTTGTAGACACTGAAGGGACTGAGCATTTAATAGGCAGGTAAAATGTGTGTTTCCATGAAGCTTATATTCTAGTAGAGGAAGACAGGCAATATACAATAAATAAATGAAAACAATTTACAATAAATAAATGAAAACAAACTAATAAAATATAAAAAAAGAGAATGTAATGGGGATGACAAGGTTGCCTCCCACCTTCAGATATTTAAGGAAAGCCATTCTGAGACAACGATGTGTCAGCTGAGACCAAAATGTTCAGAAGGAAGGAGATAGCCGTGTGAATGTCTGGGGGCAGAGGATTCCACAGCACAGAGCAGCAAGTGCAGGAGCCTAAACTGGGCACGAGCCAGAAGAGTGTCTAAGGAGCCTAAACTGGGCACAAGCAAGAAGAGTGTCTAAGGAGCCTAAACTGGGCACGAGCCAGAAGAGTGTCTAAGGAGCCTAAACTGGGCACAAGCAAGAAGAGTATCTAAGGAGCCTAAACTGGGCACGAGCAAGAAGAGTGTCTAAGGAGCCTAAACTGGGCACGAGCAAGAAGAGTATCTAAGGAGCCTAAACTGGGCACGAGCAAGAAGAGTATCTAAGGAGCCTAAACTGGGCACGAGCAAGAAGAGTGTCTAAGGAGCCTAAACTGGGCACGAGCAAGAAGAGTATCTAAGGAGCCTAAACTGGGCACGAGCAAGAAGAGTGTCTAAGGAGCCTAAGCTGGGCACGAGCAAGAAGAGTGTCTAAGGAGCCTAAACTGGGCACAAGCAAGAAGAGTATCTAAGGAGCCTAAACTGGGCACGAGCAAGAAGAGTGTCTAAGGAGCCTAAACTGGGCACAAGCAAGAAGAGTGTCTAAGGAGCCTAAACTGGGCACGAGCGAGAAGAGTGTCTAAGGAGCCTAAACTGGGCACGAGCGAGAAGAGTGTCTAAGGAGCCTAAACTGGGCACGAGCAAGAAGAGTATCTAAGGAGCCTAAACTGGGCACGAGCCAGAAGAGTATCTAAGGAGCCTAAACTGGGCACGAGCAAGAAGAGTATCTAAGGAGCCTAAACTGGGCACGAGCCAGAAGAGTATCTAAGGAGCCTAAACTGGGCACAAGCCAGAAGAGTGTCTAAGGAGCCTAAACTGGGCACGAGCAAGAAGAGTGTCTGACGAGTAGAAGGGAGGTCACTGAGGCTGAAGAATAGTGCATTGGTGGCAGTGGTGGAGGCTGACGTGAGAGAGGCTGACGGGGTTCACATCATTTAGGGAGGAGGTCACAGGAAGGCTCTTAGATTTCATTTTAAATTAAATGGAATTCTCCTAGATGGTGTGAAACTATAAAATAATTAATAACATGATTTGGGGTTTTGAAACTCTTATGGCTATTTAGGTACAAATTGATCCAAGGGAAGCAAGAAATGTTGATGGCATAGAATAAGGCGGTGAGGGACCGAAGGAGACAGATATGGAATGTATTTGGGAGTATTTGCTGAAAGACAAAATGTGCAGAGTGAAGGTAATAACCGATCAAAGATGACACAGACAAGGAGGGAAGGAGGGAGGGAGGGAGGGAGGGAGGGAGGAAGGGAGGGAGGGAGGTGGGGCACAAGGAATTATGTAAGATATAAAATCACTGCCCTTATCATAGTTCTAATGACCCATCTGAGTTTCTGTATGTCTTCTTTCTTTAAAACTCCTCAGTAACAGGAAGTAATCTAAAGTACTTGTTAAAATCTTAATTTGTTAATAACCCACCTCTTCTCAACACCCACAGTACCCACACAAAATCCACAATTTATGTATGGTGTACGACCCTTCCTTAGAGACAGGCAGGGGACCCCCACTTGACTGGTCAAGGTTTTTATTGGTAATCTGCAAGGGAAGAAAAGGAAGCAGAGGCAGGCTCATGGGATGGCTTCCCCTCGTGTATGGCAGACACCTATGACGCCATAGAGACCACCATGATGCAAAGCCCCTGGAAGGCCTGGAGAACGGATGCTTTGCCGTCGACCTCCCAAGGGGGAGATTCTGCACTGAGCCTCGAGGAGGGGAGTCAGCCCAGGGATAGAACCGCCCCCCAGGGTGCTG
Organism: Saccopteryx leptura; assembly: GCF_036850995.1. Taxonomy (NCBI): domain Eukaryota; kingdom Metazoa; phylum Chordata; class Mammalia; order Chiroptera; family Emballonuridae; genus Saccopteryx; species Saccopteryx leptura. The sequence continues at coordinate 368,812,739 of NC_089503.1, read as the reverse complement.
GAGCGCGCCTGCCCCACCCTGACTCGGGGAATCTGAAGGAAAGCCCCTGGAAGGCCTGGAGAACGGATGCTTTGCTGTGGATTCTGCACTGAGCCTTGGAGGAGGGAGTCAGCCCAGGGATAGAACCGCCCCCCAGGGTGCTGGAGCACGCCTGCCCCACCCTGACTCGGGGAATCTAAAGGAAAGCCCGTGGATTTTTGTCTCCCAGAAAGAACCTGGAATCCTGCAGTTCACAGAGGGATGAAGAAACTGAGGGGAAATCTACCCTGACTGTCGCTGCTCCTGTTTCACTCCCTCCCCTGAGAAAGCCGCTGGGTCTGCTTCCACAGGCAATTTATGGCTCACGCAGCTGCTTTGATGACAGGTTTGGGGCCTCTTTGGTTTCAGCCATCAGCTCAGCCCCGTGCTGCCCTCCGGTATCTGTGGGGGCTTACAGAGTGTGCGACTGCCGCCCTCAGCTCAGCGCAACAACAGATGTCCTGCGTGTGGGGTGGGGTCCTGCGTGTGGGGTGGGGCGAACCTGATGGGTCTCTCCCTCTCCACCTTTGCCGTCCAAAGAGCATGAGTATCAACTTTGACCTTTTGCAGGGACGGTCAATAAGCCAGGAAAATGGACTTACGACAGTCAGTAGCACACACAGTGCTCCTCACACTTTTGTTTATTCTGTAACCGCCCTATGGAGGAAGGGAGGACCAGCCAACTTCCTCACCTTGCAGTAAAACGAACATGTTACCTGTTTCTAAATATGTATCTTCCGTCAACTCACTCCCCCACCCCTGTCATGACTCATACCATTTATCAAGCATCAACTGGATATTATCACAACATGTTAAACTGAACCTATAATCTACCCTCACAATCCCCCACTCCTTCACCGAATGAGCATTTCCCTAAACTTGTCCTTCCCCTCCAATGCCCCGCAGCAGCCAAGTCTGAAAGTCCCTTCCGCTGTCTCGCCAACCCAGCCACCTCTCACCTTCTCAGTCACCATCCCCGTTTGCCCGAACTGCCCTCTGGGTCTCCTAACTGGTCTCACTCCCTCAAGCCTGTCTCTTTTGGACACTTCTCACCCTGTTGACAGCATGGCCTTTTCAAAGCACAGAGAAGACCTTGGCTCCCCCAGCTTCAACCTTTCAAACAGCTCCCAGAGCCCTTGGGGTGAAGTTCGGTTTCCCTGAAATGCCAGGGGGTTGCTTTCCCCCGCTTGACGGCGCCTGCACTTTGTCTGGAGCTCCTGTTTTCCCATTCTCTCCTCTGTCCCTGGCTAATTCCCACTAACCTTTGGTTCTCTGCTTAGACAACCCTTCCCTGTCCCCCTCAGGTTTAACTGCTCCCCTGTGGTCACCCTTAATGTTCTCCATTCCCACTGCCTTGCACTTGTCAGAGTCTATTCTAATTTCTCATTTGCTTGTCTGTAAACTCAGCAACCAGCACAGAGCAAAATGGACACAGTTTCTAACATGAATGAATGAGCTAGTCTACCTGTTCTCTAAAACCAGAGGGTCAGCAAAACATGCTCATCCATTTCGTCCACCGCCTTTCTGGTCAAAACGTGGCTGGAACAAAAAGGAGTAAAGAAATGTAGGAATGTCTTAGCACCTGAAAACCTTCGTAAAGCCCCAAACTAATATGGCATCATCCACCTGTGCTCTTAATCCCTCCTGGAGGAGTTTGTTCTATCAATTGCCTGTGTAGTGTAATTAACTGGGGAGGTTCTTTAAAAAAAAAATACTGCCGGTTGGCTAAGCGGTGGAGCGTCGGCCTGGCGTGCGGGGACCCGGGTTCGATTCCCGGCTAGGGCACATAGGAGAAGCGCCCATTTGCTTCTCCACCCCCCCCTCCTTCCTCTCTGTCTCTCTCTTCCCCTCCCGCGGCCGGGGCTCCATTGGAGCGGGGATGGCCGGAGCGCTGGGGGCGGCTCCTTGGCCTCTGCCCAGGGCGCTAGAGTGGCTCTGGTAGAGGCAGGGCGACGCCCCGGAGGGGCAGAGCATCGCCCCCTGGTGGGCAGAGCGTCGCCCCCTGGTGGGCATGCCGGGTGGATCCCGGTCGGGCGCATGCGGGAGTCTGTCTGACTGTCTCTCCCCGTTTTCAGCTTCAGAAAAATGCAAAGAAAAAAAAAATACTAATTGCCCTGACTGGATAGCTCAGCTGGTTAGAGCATCATCCCCATAGGCAGAGGTTGTGGGTTCGATCCCTGGTCAAAGCACATACAGAAACAGATCCATGTTTCTGTCTCTCCCTCCCTTCCTCTCTCTCTAAAATTAATAAAAAAAATTTTAAACAAAATAAAAAAAATACAAATTCCCAGGGCCCACACCAGACACATTGCATCAGAATCTATAGGACTGATGTGCCTTTAGTGTAATGAACTTTGAATCTGGCTTTGTCTTCCAAAACCTTCACGTCTCTCTTCCTTTAGACTGATCCTGCTCCACTGACAGCCACGCTCAGATCTCATCCAGAGTAAACCAGAACTCTGCTGTCCCAGTGCTGTTCTGCCACTGGTGCGTCTCTGCCCTCTTCTCATTCAAGTTTCTTTTTAAAGAGCAGTTCATGCTGGCCAGCACTTTTTCCTTTGTCTTCCCGACCCAACTTCTGCCCCCCTGAGTCTGGCCAAACAGCTTCAGTAACATCCCTACTGCCAATGACCCATACTGCCCGAGAGTTTCTCACCGGAAATCTCTGCATCCACCAGGACTGTGGCAGACACACCCTAAGGTGACCACAGTGCACTTGGATAATATATGTGCAAAACCTAGAACTAGTTTTTCACTAATAAAATCTGCTAACAGTGACAGAATGTCACTGCACGGCATTATGTATAAAGCCATCTAGGCAAACAGAAACCATAGAGGCTCACAAATGACTTTGAAGAAGAAAACAGCTATACTGTGAACTGCAAAGGGAGAGGGCTATATGGCATGGAACTGTGGGTGGCCTCTAGGAAAAGAGCCAGAAAGAAGCAGGACCTTCACTCGGATAGCAGCAAGGCAATGAATTCTGCCAAAAACCCAGATGAACCTGGAAGCAGACTTTTCCCCAGCGAAGTCTCCAGAGGGGACTGAAGGCCAGGCGACACCTTGATGGCAGCCTGTGAGACACTGAGCAGAGGACCTGGTGAAATCGTGCTTCCCCTGTGAGATTATAAATGTACATTGTTTTAAGCCAATAAGTTTATGGCCAAGTATTGCACAGCACTGGAAACTACTGACCAGTTAGTTCTTCAAACCCCTTATTCCTTTGACTCTTCCCCAATCTATTCTCCAACTCAGTGAGAGCTCCTCCTTCAGCACCTGTCACTGAAACACCCCGACTTCGTTCTCGACCACTCCCCTCTAGCTCTTCAGATTCTCCTTAATCAGCATCATCTATTCCCCCTACCTTTGTGATGATGACTCTCAAATTCTGACTTTGCCCTTGAGCTGCCTGCTGGATATGTCCAGCTAGATGATCACAGGCCCACCAAATTCAGCCTGTCCAAAAGTAAAGCTACCCTCTTTCCTGCTCAGCCTGTTTTTATTCTTTTTTTCCCCTTTCCAATGTATGATCAGAACCTAGAATCATCCTAGACGCTTGGGTCCCCTTCATACCTATGTCTGGTCCCCCACCAAGACCTGCCTGTTTTACTTCTATTCCTCCAATGTCTAATGCATCTGTTCTCTCCACATCTGTTACCCTTGCTCTGGTTCAGGTCTTCGTTCCCTCTGGTCAGTCTGATGTGAAAAAAATAGTATCTTATTGCTAAAATTATACTTCATTGCTCATTAGTGAACTCAAGTTTTAAATAAAACAAACGTTTACTAGGTATTTTTAAACTGTGAATTCTTATTTATGACTGTCCTGGTTATTTTCTGCTCGCCACCTCCCCCGTCCCAGATCCAAACCCCATATTTCTATGCCCTGCTTTTCACCAGTTCTGAATCACTCAGGCTCAGATCCAAGAGGGAAGGACCCCCATGCAGGACTCCAGCTCTGTCCAAATTCCAAGAAGACATTCCTTCCGCTGTGCCTCCAGACCTAGGATGGTAATGGCTCTCTGACTTTGTAGGACCTTTATTTGTCCTCAACCCTGGCCTCACCTCTGTGAAATAGTCCCTCCATTGAACTCTTCTTCACTGAAATTTTTGAGTAAGCCATTGTTTTCTGCTGGGAACTGACTGAGATCAAAAATCATTGCCTGTTTTTACATTGTGGTTCTTATTTACTTGTAGGAGCTTTTTATATATTATGGATATTTTACCCCTTTGCTAATATGTTGCAAATATTTTACCGCAATCGGTAATCTGTCTTTTAAATTTATCTTTGTATTTCTCTATCATATATAAGCTATTTTTTTTCCTCGAGGACTAGTTTAATGGTTGCAACACTAAACCTAAACACACCCTGAATGTCTTCCAGATTTTATTAGATAACTTTGTAATATATGAGGCAGGAATGTTATCAGTTAGAAGAAGAGGTAGAATCAACTTCTAGTTAATTTTTTACTGGGAAAAGGCTAAGATAAGGGGCATGAGAGACATAGCCTGGAAGGTACAGGAGCAAAGCCCTGGAGAAGCAACTACTATGTGAGCCCCACATGTCCAGGGCTATGTCCATCCCATCTAAGAGAAGAGCATTCATTTCACAAACACAGTTCTAATCAGTTAAGAAACATCCATGAACAAAGCATGGGATTTCTATTTTAGCCATCAGTTAACTTGGGCACAAAAACCTTGCCTATCCACTCTCTAGATGCTGCCTACGTAGGAACGTGACCATAGAGGGAAAAGTCCTACAGTCACTATTCATTTGTCTACCTGTGGGGTCAACCCTTTATCTACCCCAGACATTCCTAAACCCAAAAAGGACCACCTCTAGACTTCTGGCAGAGTGGGGAAGGGAGGATGGCCATGAGTGGTCGGCTAGGGCTACCCCACGCTGGGGAAGAGGGAGTGTGGACACTCCTATTATCTCTTCTTTTATTCTTCTCAAACAGTTCAAAGTTAAACACTGTTTATTTCAGTAGAGCTCTCCATCACCTCCTCTCCTCCAGATCACAGGCTGAATGTCAAACATTTACTTGGTTCTCTTCTCTTGTTGCCCACATTAACCGCCTTTAATCAAAATTCCAAAACATTCTTCCATGCAGTTAGGGCTGGCTAATGATTGCCTTATCACACACACACAAAAAGCTGAGAGAATGGTCCTCTCAGAAACCACTCTGACTGACTCTTCCACTGAACACCCAGCTGTCCTGTAGACCTGCCTCATGGCCAACCACGGGCTGGTTCGGGCTCAAAAAACTCAAGACCCTCTCCTGACCACATTGGTGTCCAGAGTCCACTAATCTCAGTGTCCCTTCACCTTGCCCTAAAATTCTAGGCTCGTCATCAGAACCTTCTTTTTTCCCAACCTAATAAATGCTAATAATATTCTTCCCTGAGAAGCTGAAATGCTATCTCATCGAATATTATTTGAGATGAATATGTAGCATTTTCTGCCCAGGAGAGATTTCCGAGGGTTTTGGCGTGAAGGTTTTTTGTGCTATGGGGGATTTTGTTCTGTGCAACAGGTTTTGTTTTAAACATTAACTAGGCAGCTTGCCAGAGTTGGGCGCGGAGGGCAGGGTTAAGCTGGGGAACAGGTGGGAGTGCTGGTTTCTGTGGGTAAAGAGGAGCCAGCAGCTTGCACTCAGCATTCTCCAGTCACCACTGTGAGGACCACCCTCTCTTTTCTTCTTCAAGTGATTCCCAGGAGACCCAGGAATCTGTCTTGGCTAGTCCATCACAGGGCTCAGATGGGAGATTCCAGTTTTTGCTTTGGGGAAAAAAAATCAATAAAGACTTACTTCAACCAGAATCATAAAATAAAATAAAAAAAAAAAGCCAGGCCTTGGCCCTGGCCAGTTGACTCAGCGGTAGAACGTCAGCCCAGCGTGTGGATGTCCCGGGTTTGATTTTTGAGGATGACTCTGTGGCCTCCGCCTTAGGTGCTAGAATGGCTTCCATTGCAATGGAGCACGACCTCAGATGGGCAGAGCATCGCCCCGTAGTGGGCATGCTGGGTGGATCCTGGTCAAGTGCATGCAGGAGTCTGTCTCTCTGCCTCCCTGTGTCTCACTTCAGAAAAATACAGAAAATAAAAATAAAAGCCAGGCCTTTTTTGGAAAGAGGGAGGACGCAGGAGGTAGGGATCCAGAGGCAGCTGATAGGGAAGAAAGGGAGAAGATTGCTAGTTGTTGCTCAAAATGCGCTAAGGTTTTGCTAGATAACCTGAGTTTCCACTGGACTCTCTCATACATTGGAATGTGGTGACAAATGAGGTGTCATTAACTCAAATGTCATGATACCTGCCCTCACCCAAGGGCTCAGCAGGAGTTTCGCTTCCTACAATTCTCCCCCAAATATGTCAAAGTTTCTGAGAATCCTCAGGGAGGTGTTTATTTATTCACATATAAGTGCACCAGCTACTGACGGCCTCTGCTAGGTGTGACTGACACTTCTTCGGGTGCTGCAGACCAAAAAACTGATGTTACACCACTTGGAGTGCAATATAATTACATACCCCCTCTGGCTGAACCACTCTCCAAACCATTTCTATCCATCGTACATACATACATTAAATAGTAATGAAATGCTTACATACATACATAGAAATGTGGTTTATATTTATACTTGTGTGATAAGTCTCTCTGATGGAATTAGTGATATGTGAGACTATCACTCCATTACTGAAAGAAAACATAATTCAAAACAATGGAATCCAACTTAATGTTTAGAATAAAGTAGATTTCTTGTTGAGCCTGACCTGTGGTGGCACAGTGGATAAAGCGTCAACCTGGAAATGCTAGAGGTCACCAGTTCAAAACCCTGGCTTCCCTGGTCAAGGCACATATGGGAGTTGATACTTCCTGATCCTCCCCTTTTCTCTCTCTCTCTCTCTCTCTCTCTTTCTCTCTCTCCTCTATAAAATGAATAAAATCTTTAAAAAATAGTAAATAAAGAAAGAAAAGATTTTGGGTTGTGAACAAAAAACATGAAAGGCAGCCAGCCAGCCAGGTGCTCCCTCCAGTTGAGTCCCCGTGTGCATGGCTTAGTGCCCTTGGGTATTTTCTACCGGAGAAGACTTATCTCACCGTTTTATATGCCACTGCATTGAATGCTACAGAATCTGTGACTCTCAAATTTCATGCGCTCTGAGAATGATATACATTCTCTTCACTTAGCACCCTGCCATAATGGTGTGAGCCTTAACTTGAAGGAATTCAGCCCCAAATCCTATGAAGTAGCCATTGGGCTCCTGACCCCTTTTCTGTCCCACCCCAGCCCCAAGCAAACACTCCGGAGTGGCTCTGAGAAGTCTCCTGGAAGCTGAGGGTATTCCGCAGGCAGGTGAACATGTGGGTCAGGAGCTTAGGAAACAGCATTCCTGCAATTAAACTGATTCTCTAGTCGGACATCCTTGCACTTCACTGAAGGGTCACTCAGCAGATTGTGGTTAATGGACAAAATATTTGCCTCATGGATTGGTAAATGCAGGGGTATTTCCAACCATTCCCAATTAGTAATTTATATATACCATTATAGCACTGGAAATACAATTACTGTTAAAAATTATAGGATTCAAAGACTTTTCTAGTTTTATAATGAGGAAAGTGATTTTTAATTTTTCTGTGTGTGTGTGTGTTGATTGGGCTCTGCTTAGAGAGAGTGAATAAGAATGTCTATCTATGGAGCTGTTGTCATGCGTAGGCACAGGACTTATGCTTTGAACCTTAATTAAAATCCTGTTTGACTCATGAACAAGCTTGAGTTGCTAAAAGATTGAGTCTGTCTTTAAGATGGAGACTGTTATGAAGTAAGGGGCACTAGATTCCATTTTTCTGAGATGTTCAAGGTAATGCCCATTTGTGGCTGCATTCAGAAATAAAATGGGATGTCTCAGAAAGTCATCATAACATGCTTGTTTGGACTGAAAAAATAAAAGCAGGTACATGGTATTGAATATGTTTATTTTGGCTGATTGGTTTCAGTAGGAAGACTGGTTTTGCCAATCAGGTTATAACGGCAGACACTCCCAAAAAAATGAGTGAACTATAGCTACAATTCCAAATTTTTGATGACTATATATTTAAAGTAAAATGTAAAATTCGCAAAGTATATATATTTCAAAAATATCTTATTGACAAGGGTGGATGTCTTGAGATGAACAATACTTAGATTTTTTCAACACTTCACTTGTATTATATAGTAAACAAGGGCCTCCATGTGGAAGACCAATCGCTACAATTAATAGTCATTCAGTGAGCCATAGTGATAATGCCTTCTTGGTATTCTTCCCAGAAATTAAAAACATAAATATGTCATGTTCTGTGAAGGATCTGAAATTTTACCCTATTTAAGATCTAATAAACTATTAAGGTTTATTAGATCTTAATCTGTTAAGATTAAGATCTTGCATTCTCAGCATACTCAGCAAGAATGTGTAGGAACACTCAGGCCCAGGGCAGATTGCCTCTCCCATCAAAATACTCTCACCTTAATCTGTTAAGGTTTCATGGATGCAGGCAAAAGACATGAAGCCTGTAGGTCAGAGACCATGACCTTTGTTAGTCCTGGCACGCTGGCACGGCGAGAAGCATGAACATGATACGGGTTTGCAATGGTTCCCTATGTCCTCCAAGGCCTATGGGGAGAATGCAGGTAGAGGTATGGACGTATATAGGTGCCACGTACACTGTGGGCTTGTACACACTAATCTTGGGGGATGCAATGCTCTTATAGCAAGCAGAAGCCTGGTCTTTGTCTGGGGAGAGAGATTACTTCATCTCAAGGACGCTTGCCGCTCTGAGAAATGGCGCAGATAAAAAGCACCCAGAGCCTTGCATTCTCGGCATACTCAGCAAGAATGTGTAGAAACACTCAGGCCCAGGGCAGATTGCCTCTCCCATCAAAATACTCTCACAACTGGTAACAAGCTCTTCTGCAAGTCGTGTAGTCCCCATTTCTTAGCTTTCACCAAAATTGCAGAAGAATCTCATCACGTTGTTTAATTGAAGATGATAAATACTTTCTTCACTGAGGCCATGAAATCTGAGAGTCACAGATCATTAATAATAATTTTGATAATAGAGTACTATATAATTCCTGGCATAAAATTCAGATGTGGATCAAAGAATTTTGAGAAATTGCCATCATCAAATTCCTTCCATTCCCATCTTCTTATTTATGTGAACAAGTGCTCTCAGTGGTCATATCTATAAATGGATAAAAGAAGAGGGTTGGTGCCAAACCTCCACCCTAACAATTAGCGATATCCGTCCGTGGATGTATGAACTCATGAAAAAGTTTTAAAAGTCCTATCAGTTTCATAAGGAATATTTTTTATGTTGAGATTTTTCTTTATTGATTTTTTTTTTAGAGAGAAAGGCAGGAAGGAGCAGGAAGCATCATCTCAACTTTTTTAAGATTTTATTTACTGATTTTACAGAGAGAGGAGAGAGAGGGACAGGGGGCAAAAGTATCAACTCCTAGTTGCTTCACTTTAGTTGTTCATTGCTTTGCATGCTTGTTGTATGTGCCTTGACTGGGCAAGCCCAGGGTTTTGAACCGGCAACCTCAGCGTTCCAAATCGATGCTCTATCCACTGAGCCACCATAGGTCAGATATGTTTCTAGTAAATGTTAATTTTTATGTCTAATAATTATTATTTGCAACATATTTAGCTATTTTGAGTAAATGGGTACTAGTAATAATTGCAATAATAATTCAATTCAAAAAATTTTAAAACTTAGCTTGTAGTCACAAAAAAGTGCAATTTTTATTTTAATTTTTAACTAGAAAGCTTTTATCTTAAATTTAATATCCCTCTTCGTACATTTCTTTGTTGTAGCAAAATTTGATAGGGCAATAAATAAAACTTTCAAACATAATGCACTCATTAGGATCAAAGTTTTTTGTGAGAAATAAAATGGGAGCACCACACATTCCAAATAAAAAGGAACATTATTACAAAATCCCAACTGTTTAGAAGAGCTTGACTTTGTATTTCTTTGGATTTTTCCTAGTTTTCCACATTTTTATTTTGTTTTATATTATTTTTAGAGAGAGAGAGAGACAGGAAGGGAGAGAGATGAGAAGCATCAGCTCCTAGTGGCTTCACTTCAATTGTTTACTGATTGCTTCATATGTGCCTTGACTGGGGGCTCAGGCGTGAGCCCTCGCCCCAGCTGGCAAGCCCATGTTCCAACTGGGGACCTCGGGGTTTCCAACCCGGGGCCCTCAGCGTCCCAGGCCAATGCTCAATCCACTGCAGCATCACCGGTCAGGTACTTCCATATTCCCTTAATGAAAGACGACAAGCGTCAAATTACTCTGGATTAGATTTTATTAAATACATCTAGAAAAAAAGGACATAATAGTTTAACTTAAAATGCCAATGTATATAATATACCAAAAACTATCTTTCAAATAATTATAATTTAAAAACCCAAATATAAATGTTTAAATGTGTTAGGAAATATGTCCTTTTCCAAAATTATGATGGTGCACAGACAAAAAACATAGGCTATATTTTATAAAAGAATCTAAATGCAGAAAGCTGTCACAAACTATTATAAAAACAAAAAAGACAACCCTGACACTAAGGAGTTTAGTACCTGCTGGGATTAAGAGCAGTTTTGTGGGGATTAAATGAGAAAATGTGCATGAAAGCCTGGAGCTGACCAGGCCAGGAGACTGAGAAAAGGTAGTTTCCCTTACCTTCAACTATTTCTCTGTGGGTGTGCATTCAAATCACATCTCCTTGTTATAGAACAGGAAGAAAAACCACATGGCTGGTAATCAACTTTCATTTAATACAACCTAAAGAAGTTAAATCACTTTTGTAGTTTCTTTTAAATTCTGAACCAGTTCAAATGTTAATTTAAAAAAAAAAAAAACAAGAGCCTGGCCTGTGATGGCCCAGCAAGCAGATAGAACAAGGACCTGGAACACGGAGGTCGCCAGTTTGAAACCCTGGACTTGCCCAGAAAAGGCACATACGACAAGCAACAAGCAATCAATGAACAACTAAAGTGAAGCAACTATGAGTTGATACTTCTCACTTCCTCCACTCTGTAAAGTCAGTAAATAAAATCTTTAAAAATAAAATAAAAAAGAAAACAAGAAAAGGAATAGAGGAGGAGAGGGAGAGAGAGAGAATAGAAGGAGGAGGAGGGGGAAGGAAGGAAGGAAGGAAGGAAGGAAGGAAGGAAGGAAGGAAGGAAGGAAGGAAGGAAGGAAGGAAGGAAGGAAGGAAGGAAGGAAGGAAGGAAGGAAGAAGAGGAAAAAAAGGAAGGAAGGAGGGCAGGAGGGAAGAGGGTAGGGAGGGAGGGAGGAAAGGAAGGAAGGAAGGAAGGAAGGAAGAAGAGGAAAAAAGGGAGGGAAGGAGGGCAGGAGGGAAGAAGGGAGGGAGGGAGGGAGTAAAGAAGCCTCTAAATCCTACATGCACTATATTCTCAAACCAAGCAACTGGGATGACTTTTGTGTTGATCTAAGCACACATTTACCCAAATGAATTTTCCATTGTTCCCACCTGTTTCCCAAACAGCTTCAACTGTTCTGCCTTTGACCTGCTTTGGCTCAGTCCTACATGGAATCTGCGTTCTCAGAGTCCCCAGTCCTGGGCTCCTCCACCACAGAGCTGGCCTGAGCAGCAGCTGGGAAAACCTCCTGGGAACAGCTGGTGTCCGCAGCCGCACGTTGCTGCCTTCACTGAGGGTCAAGGGTAGTTCTCTGTGATAACGGTATTTGGGGGACACATTTCATTAAAATACCACCTTCTATTTAGGTGGCATTTTTCCACTGACAGATAAATCTCATAGTCATTATCTCATCTGGACCCATTTGACCTTCAGAACAAACCTGGCAGAATCTGTCCACATTATAAACAGGAGCCAAAGCTCTGGGCTCGGGTTCTGCTTCTCGCTCTGATAATCAGTCCAGGAACGACTTCCGTTTTACCTCCCAGGACTCTGTTTCCTCACTACAGAATGAGAAGACTAGACTAGACGGTTTCCCCTGAAAATGAACATATACATATATGGACAAAGGCCTCAAAGCAACCTTTGCCCCAGTCAACTCCATCTACTGCCGAATGAAAATAAATCATCCATTACCTTTAACACCACTTACTGTGTACTCACTCAAATACGACTAAAATAAACCAGACCACCTTGGGATGTGTCATAGCAAGTAAGCCCCTTCATTTAATCCTTCCAACATAACTCCTAAAGGAGGAAGTTTAGGAATCATTACCTCTAGTTTCTAGATGAGGAAACTGAGGTGAGAATCAGTGATTTCTGGCAATCACACAGGAGGTAGCAATGTTTCTACCATCTTGGGAATGAAACAGTTAACACTACCTTCATTGGCATCCTGTTTCACAATGCTGACAACTGTCAACCATTTGGCTAAAAAGAATATCATCAACTGGTACATAGGATACTTATATGATCTCTGATCCATGCAAGCCAGCTCATGGGGCCATGAGTACCTTGCAATCAAACTTGATGTATTGAGCACATTTCCAAATTGCTAGCTCCTTAAGGGTGGTGGAAGATGGGATTTAAATGAAACTTTCACCTCCAAGTGGCTCTGCTCTGTGTGTGTTCTGTGTGTGCCCTGCACATCCTTGTGTATTTGTTTCTCCTGTATGGGGTGGGTCTCTCCTTGACAACTGGGGGCCACATTTAGCCAAGCAGCTGCCCATTGGCGTCTAAAGCCTGCAATGTGTAGTTCTGGCAGCATCTCAAAGGATTTATTATTATCACTCCATGATTTCATTATTATTATTATCACCCTTAGGAAATTTGGTAGCAGAGCCCACTACAAAGCATTAAGCCTTAGTTTAACATGAACAGTCTGTCTTCTGCATTCCTTCCATAGTTGAGGGATTCCCCCGACCCCAGCCCCAGCTTCTGTGGGAGGGCTCTCAGAGGTAGCCTGCAGCCCTGGCTAAGTCGGCCTGAGTATCCCCTTCGCCACCACTGCCCTGCCCCAGCATCTCTTTGAGGGGCTCTTTACCAAATCGAAGGCAATTAGAATGTGATACAAAGAGCACTGAGCTGGGGGCCAGGAGACACAGGGTCTGTGACCAAAGACAAGTCTCTTGGCTGACTTGGACCTTGGCCTCCTCGCATATTAAATGAATTAACCAAGTGAGATGATTCTGAAGCTCAGTCTTGAGATACCCTTGCTCAGAACAGCTCTAAGTCCCCCCCTTGCCCTGGCTTCTGGAGAAAAAGCACCTCCTTAGGAAGGATCTCAGGAGAAGACCCCCCCCCCCACTCCTCACTTCCACTCTACTTCACTCAAAACCCACCTGGTCTGCACAAGACTTCAGGGGAAACAAACGTAGCTCCTCATCAAGGAAATCAGAACTCTTTGTCTAAAATGTGCCAAGGTTAAAAAACAGAAAAGGAACTAATTGGGCATCCTAAAACTTGAATTTCCTCTCAGCTTTTGTGATCCCTAGCCATGTAGCCCTCAGTGAGTCCCCTCTGTGCCTCTGATGGCTCATCTTCCAAATTCAAATCTCAATACCTCTGTGGCTTACCTACCCCAAACAGTCTTCGAGGCCCACAAGAAAATCTGGCTTGAAAATGGAAGGGCCCTGGCCAGTTGGCTCAGTGGATAGAGCATCAGCCCTGCGTGTGGATCTCCTGGTCAGGGCACACAAAAGCAGCAACCATCTGCTTCTCTCCCTCCCTCTCCCCCTTCTCTCCCTCTTCCCCTCCCATAACCAGTGACTCAACTGGTTCAAGAGTAGGCCCCGGGCGCTGAGAATATGTCAGTTGTTCTGAGTGTCAGCCTCAGGTGCCAGAAATGTCTCAGTTGATTCCAGCATAAGCCCCAGACAAGGGGGTTATTGGGTGAATCCCAGCTGGGGCGCATGTGGAAGTCTGTCTCGCTGTCTCCCTTCCTCTCACTTAAAAAAAAAAAGAGAGAGAGAGAGAGAATGTAAAGTATAACCCGAAATACAGATAAGCCACAAATTAAGGTCACTTCCCTCCTTTGACCCTAAATCTCAGAAGAACTACAAGATTGATACAACATTATAAAGATGCTTATCTTCCTATCAGTAGGAGAGCTGGTAGGTTGAAATTGTATTGTCGAGGTTGCACAAACCCCCTTCCATTGTGACTTCACAAACACTCATTAGGAGCCCGCTGTATGCTTTATATTACTCTGGAGACAAAAAGAAAAGAAAAGTGCCAAAATGAGTATAAACTTGACCTCTAGCCTCTAGGAGTCTGTAAAATAAATTTTAGAGCAGTATAATGACACGGTGAAGTGTAGATAGACCTGTAACAAATGCTTAATCCACCCCAACTGGGATCTGAGCCGTCAGCAGAGGGGCAGGTCGGTGTTCACTCCTGTGTGAGGCGGCTGCATACAGGAGACAGGACTGGAGACAGACGGTGCCTGAATCAGACCAGCGGTTTTCTACACTCACAACAGCATACCCTCAGTCACCAATGCCAGAATTCAATAAGAAAAAGAATTTTAACATTGACAACTGCACAGAAATGTTTATTTCTCTATATTCAGAAGCAACAAATTTCAGACCATAATTTTTCAGGTGATAATTATCAAAGAAGCCAAATTCATATTTTTTTAAGATATAGACATTATAACTCTATATTGTTATGTGTTAATGTGACTCTTTTTTCAAAACTGATGTCTCCTGCGATGAGTCTATGTTCTCAACATGGCGGCTTTGTGTCCATAGCCTTCCAGGCTGACACTTTCACCAAGCAGTGAATCCAGCCACAGATCAGTTAGTACTCCCTGAACACTCTGCACATCCCTGCTTCTGTCTTTGCTCAAGCCGTTCTCCCGTCTGGAAAAGCCCTTCCCTCACCTGTCCAGGTATGTGAACTCTCCCTCTCTAGGACCCAGCTGAAACCCAGCGTCCTCCATGAAGCTTTTATTGTCTGGTCCATCACTTATTAATCCCTGCTTCTGAATACCAAAAGTGATTATTTTCTGTACTATCAATTTTTTGTATATTTTTTTCCAGATACAGGTCCTATCCTCCCAAAAACCTGTCTAAGTGTCTCAAGGCACGGAACATAGTCTCTTCTTTGTATTTCCAGGGCTTGATATGGTACACCACAATTTGGCAGGCACTCGCTAAATATATATTATTAAGCATCTATCTAGTCAAGTCCCAAACTAGCCATGTTTTCCATAACTCCGCCACAACCACCGTCCCATTAAAAAATGGGCAGAACATGTTAGAGATGAGCTAAAAGGGCTGTCATGGAGGTGGTCTATATTGACATGACCTAAAAGAAACCCAGTGTCCTAAAAAATATAAAAATTAACGCCCTTACTCTTTAAAAAATAACGCGTGCATTGTTTCAGTACATTCCAGAAACGGAAGCATTCGTATCGATTTGCCTATCTGAAACAGGATTCGGCAAAGGCCATCTCCCCTTGCAAGGAGACAGCTGAAGAGGTGTAATTTAACAGCTTGCAGAGGCCCGTCACTGCGGTGATTGAGGTGGACAGAAGGCATGGACATGACCAAGGCCCTTAAAAGACACAGACAGGTGGGAGGGCGTGCTGGGTGTGGGCACAGGGCCGCAGAGTACAAAAAGGAGGAGGCTCGCCTTCAGAGGGCCGGGCCATGGGGAGGCAGAGCGAGACTGCCCGAGCAGTGGGCAGAGAGGAGGGCAGACCCGCAGCTGTCTGTCTAGCAGCTAGGTCACAGCCAGACGGGACCCCGTGAGAGGTAAAGCCAGGGCAAATGCCGGAAGTCGAGGAATGAAAGACAACTAGGGAGAGAGGAAGGACTATGGAGACGGGGGATGCCCAGGAGGGAAAGACAGCTGATTTTTCTGTGTGAGCAGAAGGAGAGCGACGAAAACGATCAGAATGGCAGGAGAGGAGGGGAAAAGGAAACGGGAACAGGCAAGGAGACAAAATAAGTTGTAAGCGCACAAGCGCTAGTTAAATGCTTAGAAAATCACCAGGCAGTTCAGCTGAGCTGGGAAGAGAGTTCCCAAGAGGGGACCATCAGAAAGACAAAGGCAGGCGAGTTAAGTAACTAGTGACTGAGGTTAAAGTGACAAAAAAGAAAGAAGGAAGGAAGGAAGGAAGGAAGGAAGGAAGGAAGGAAGGAAGGAGAGAAGGAGATAGGAAAGGTGAGAAGCAGGAGAGGGAAAACCCTAAGGAGACACTGGCCCAGAAACCTTTTTAACTTTCTGTAAAAATCTTCAAGGCCCCAAACTAGGCCAAGATGCTGACTGACATTTCTGAGCTCACCAGCTGCCGTTTCCTTGAGAGAATTCTGACAGGAAGGCACAGAAATGCCAGGCAACAGTGCCAGCTCTGAAAAACAATAATAACGCGGGCACTCCCTGCTCTCAGCACCTCGGCGGGCTGCCGCCCCCCAGGGAGGAGCACTCGCAGGAGGAAGACGCCAGCAACTTTTCCCCAGGTAAGCACGCAGCCGCGCCTCCATGCTGCTGTCTCCTCTAATTGTCCTCTGGCTGTTCCTGCCTTGCCCATCTGTCTTTCTTTGTGAATTTTTGGGGGTAGCCCTGCAGGGGAGCGGCTTCTGTCATCTGGAGCCAGCGCAGCGGTGTCTGTGGGAGCAGGTGGAACTCCACGTCCTGCACAGGTCAGGCGGGACCCACTAGAACCCTGATCCATTTGGCTGCGCTGCCCGTGTTTTCAGCCCGTGAGAATGACTTGTGGGCTCGTGTTGGCAATGGACTTGTTTCTGTGCGCTGGGGCTGGGAGCAAAGGCAGAGGGGAAGGGTAGGGGTGGACAACTCCTAACAAAAGCAGCTCCTGGCAGAGATCTTGCAGAGTCAGCCTAGGTCCGGGCTGGGCGATTACCTAAAGAAGAGCTAGGGTGTAAGGAGTGGTGGATGAGAATTTGACAGCAGATGACCTTGACCTTGGGGCTTGCCCTTCCAGGGCCTTGGTAAAATATGTTGAAGGCACGCTGAAATTTTCTTCAAAGCAATTTATTTCTAATATGCAATCATTGAATAGGAATTTTTTTTTTCAGCTAACCCCACAGATGTCCCAACTAAGACAATATGAAGTGTTACATCTTTAAAAAGAAACAAAACACAAAGAAACTAAGTTCACTAGCAATGTATTTATTTCTTTAGAAAACTAGGACAAGCGCCAGAGTCTCTGACTTGTTCTCTGGACCTTAAGCAATGCTTAATTCTCACTCAATTTCATAGGTCCACTAAAAAGAGAGAGAGAGATTTCAGAGCTAAAGAACTTTATTATTATTCCATATTATTATGTTATCTTATATTATCAATATGATCCCTCTGCAAATATGACAGGAGGTTGTATGAGTCAGTAGATCCTCTGCTGGGCTATCTTCTTAAGAAAAACATTCACTTTTCAGTAAACATCCACTTTTTACCAAACCCCACTAAAGGTTTATTGGTAAGAAATGGAAGCCTTCCTAGCTGGATAGCTTGGTTGGTTAGAGCAACGTCCTGATATGCAAAGTTTGCTGGTCAGGAAATAGATCAATGTTTCTCTCTCTCTCTCTCTCTCTCTCTCTCTCTCTCCCCTCCCTCCCCCTCTCCTTCCCTCTCACTCTTTTCCTCTCTCTAAAATCAATAAATAAAAATTAAAAAGAAAAAAAAAGGAATTGGAAGCCAACAGCGTGATTCCCAGTAGTGTACAACTCTTAGAAACTTCACAGCCAGGGTTCCCCGTGTGTGGAGCGTAGCCTGTCTGTCGGCATCCTCACTGGTGAAAGCCCCTCCAGCCTCCCCCTTGAAGAGCCACCTTCCTGGCTCCCATCTGGCTTCGCTCCGCTTCCTCGCCTTCTCATTACGTATTAGGAAGCTCAGAATGCGAGGGCCTGTTCCTTGCCCTTGAGCTGTGGAGCGTCAGGACCCCTGAACTAGAGTTCTCAGAGTGTAGTCCCCCAGACGAGCAGCATTAGGTGCTGTTTCCTTAACCCACGGAGCTCAGGTGTCCTTACACGGGGGACTCTGGCTATCTACATGGCTACAGCTTCTAAAGGAAACCTTTCCACAGACAACAACCTCTCAGGGCCTGTGTCCTTCACCTGTAAAAAATAAAAAGACTGTCACATACAGGTTCCTTGTAACGGCACTGAGAACAGTGCTGGCACACAGTAAGTGCCCTTGAAGTGTGGCGGTGGTGGCTTTCTCTGCTTCACCCTCACCGCACGGAAGGCCTTCACTAAGGCAATGGGTGGTGTGAGAAATCAAAACTGAAGCTGTCGGGGCCCCAGCCCTCACCAGACGAGCTGCATGCATTCCAGGCAGGAACACAAGGCATCGCACAGCAAGGTGAGCTGTGACACGCGCCCGGGTACAGGTGCAGACAAGAGGAACTAAGAGGAGGAAGAGCTCCTCCTGGGAGGACGCTTTGTGGAGAAAGCGTCTTTCGAACTGAGCCTTAAAAGGAGTCATGTTTACCAGTGATGATGGGACAAGGGACATGATGGAGGGGGGGGCTGAGTACCCGGGACATGGCAGAGATAAGACATTAGGGGTCAGGTGTGGACAAGAGTGCCCACGCCCCTATCCGTTACTGGCATGCTCACTGTTCATGTGTGAAGAGGCATCACCGTTCCCAACCATTTGTCACCATGTTTGCTGAAATTCTTCTTTTAATCCAAACTAAATAATTTCCCTTCGACTGCTGTAAAATGAGTATTTTCCAGTATTGATCTCATTGCTCGAGCATCCATACCTCTCTGTCGGGTTTAATGTTAGATCCATGTACTTCAAAGTGCTCTGCTCACTGGAAACAGGATAAATCGGGAGTGGTCGCAAAAATGCGGGTTCCTGGGCCTTGGACCAGGTGGCTTATTTCAGATCTTTTAGAGCAAGGCGGAGCATCTGCATTTTAACAAGCTCCCTTCTGAGTCTAATGTTCTCTCAAGTTTGACAGCGACTCTCCTAGAGCTGCTTTTTTTTTTTTTTCCTCCAAATTTGCTGAACATAGAAATCAGCTGGGAGTGCTTGTTAACAATATGGCTACCAGGCCAACCCGTGGAGATTTCCGTGGCACGGTTTGGCTCCGGAGTGCAGCTAGGGGAGAGGGGTTTTATATAAGCGTGGTGCTAAGGATCAGACGAGTTCGGGAAACTCTGGGTATTAGAATGGATGTGAGTTTTGTGTTAGAGAGATGCTGGAAGCCATACACTGGCCGTGTGATTGCGTGAATTTCTCAACCACTCTGTCTCTAAATTACTTCACCTGCTGGAGACGGTTTCATCCTGTGTAATAAAATGTCCTTCACAGAATTGCTGGACGTGTCAATAAGTCCACGGCTTAGTATCGTGTAGGCTCCATCTCCCTGCCCCTTCCTCCCTAGGAGTCCCAGCTCCAGCTCTCCCGGCCCCTTCCTCCCTAAGAGTCCCAGCTCCAGCTCTCCAGCCCTGAAGAGGGGCGGGTGAGGACATCAGTGAGGGTTAAATGCCACTGGTACTCCCCTCTTCTGAGCCTGGGGGCAGAATGCAGGGCTCAGGGAGCTGGCCTTGCTCTCTACCGCTCCTGGGAAGTGAAAACGGGACTCCTGCCTATGATTGAATCAACCTTCAGAACTGGCCAGTCCTCTATAAATAGCAAGATGTTCTGGCTGAGCCTTAGGAAAAAGAAGGTCCTATCCCAACATACTACCCCAAGCTTGCCTTAAAAGGAGGAGCCTCTGCTTTATTTCCTACCTCCCTGGCCAGAGGATGGTAAGCCCCGAATAATTTGGCCTTTATCTGGTGAACTCCAGAATAGCCTCCGGTTTTATGGGCAACCACCAGGAGCACCAGCAGAGATGACAGAGCATAAGGTCACCCACGCTTAGATCTGGGGGCGGATACCTCTGTGTTGGCCGCTCCTCCTGCAGACATTAGCTGGATCCTAATCCCCAGAAGAGTATGTGATTCTGGTCGCATTGTATGAAACCATTATTGATTGTTTTAAACTTCCAAGCCTGATGGGGGTGGGGGGGGGGGGGGAGTAGAAAAGGAACTAGGAGACCTACGATGCCTCGAATAGATAGAAATTCAGACGGCAAACACAAGAACACAAGTGAGCTTCCTGCGGGGAGTCCTGGTTTCCTCTCCTCCTCCAGCAGAGGGCTGGCTAACCACGGTCAGATCCGTCATCAGAAGCAGAAGCCTCGTGGTCCATAAAGAGACGGTCTGAGTATCTGCCCATATATATCTTTTCACAGAGGTCCTGAAAATGAGACAGGGCTTTGGATATTCAGAACCTTTAATGATTCTTGGCAGAAACAATATTGATGAATCCCTTTTCTGTACAATTCCTTTTCAAGCATATTAAAATAGTAATAAGTGTTTTTTTAAATGTGAAAAAAATTTTTTATACAATCTAAACTTTTCCAAATATCTTAGAACCACCCCTTATATAACAATTGTCAGGTGAAACAAATTCATTAAAGCAGATCAAATTTAAGGACTTCCATGCAGTGAGTACATTCAGTGGCTGTATTAATATAAATTAATATTAAATATATATTTATATTAACTAATAGTGATAACAGAGACCATTTATTAGACTTTTAATACTGTATTTACAGCACCTTACATAAATCTATCTCATTGAAACCGCCTGTTGAGTAAGCGTTATTATTCCCACTTTATAGATGAGGAAACTGAGGCTCAAAGAGGTTAAGTAGCTAGCTCAAGGTCACACAGTCAGGGTGCACAGATGCCTAAGCCATGCTCTTCCTCCCTGCACCCCTCTGCTGCCAATAACCTTGAAGATGATATTATGTTAGCCTATAATTCAGACTTCCCCCTGTCTTACCCCATCCTTGACTTTCCCCTAATGAAAGAGTCTTTCTGAGGACCATTCATGAGTATGCACCATCCTCACTTCTCTGTAATATTGTGTCTGAGTCATTTATGTTCAAATCCTGTCCTGCTCAGTGACGAAACGAGGAAAAGAATGATGCTGGCTGTTTATGTTTGTGATGGTACCTTTACTGCTATTATACTTAAGTTCTGAATGCTCTATTAATAAAATGGTACTTGCTTCTCAGGAATAAGAAAAAGCACAGTTTATAAATTAAGGCTTTTGAAAAATTGATTACAGGGCAGAGAGAGGGGAAAATGAATCTTGTTCTCAATAACTGTTGAGTGACATCTTGTATTGCCAGCAGCCTCTTCTCCTAAGAAACACACGATTCTCCCACAAGTTATCACATTAATCTGCAACCCACCCATCCTGTGGTGGGCAGATGCAGTTACACAACCGCTACAGGACTGAGGGATAGAAAGGTGGTAATTTTGCCAATATCATACAACACACGAGTGTCCGGGTGACAGACACATCATACCTCCCCGTTCTTTCTATTAACCCACCTGCCAAATTCAGAAGATTTGGGTGAATGAGAAACAGAATAAATAATCTGAGGAAACCTACATCCAATGGCCATATGAATGTCCTTTGTCCTGTATAAAACGGAGAGGAATCTATGTTTAAAAGGCAAAAGATTTATGCGATCTGAAGAGAAACCAGAGTATCAACATGTCTTTATATTTCCCATCCTAGATGTTTCCTTTCACTTACACCTGGCCTGAAATGCTTTGGTTTTGTTGTGGTTCTTTCTTTTCTATTGTTTTTTCAGCCTACCTCTTATTCTATTTTCTAATCTGTTCCATGAATTTCCTTCCTGGCATCTTAAGTTAGATGACCAGAAAAAGGAGGAGGAGACTCAAAAGCAATCAAGTAATTGGTTATTAAAAGTTTTTCATTGTTGTTTTTATTTCCCCGCAGATTTTGAAGCAAAGTTTTTTTTTTTAATTTATTCATTTTTTTAGAAAGGAGAGAGAGAGGGAGAGGAGAGAGAGGCAGAGAGAGAGAAGGGGGAGGAGCAGGAAGCATCAACTCCCATATGTGCCTTGACCAGGCAAGCCCAGGGTTTCGAACCGGCGACCTCAGCATTTCCAGGTCGACGCTTTATCCACTGCGCCACCACAGGTCAGGCTGAAGCAAAGTTTTAAGTAAACTTTTGACCATGAGAGGTTGGGTTTGATAAAAGACAAAAGCATTCTCACCCAAATCTGGGAAGAGTATCCCGGGATGGTTAGTGCTATCTTGGTTATATCACAATACTTTCTCTCTCATACTATTTCTTCTGTATTCTTACATGAGTTAATCACCTTCTGGACCTCAGCTGGCTCAAAATGGCAAGTGTCTCAAAGCTGGCCCTTCCTAGTACTCTGGACCAAAAACCTGGTGGTCTCTCCCTTCTATGCAAACTCTCACATCTGGAACTCACATGCCAAAAACATTTTGGAGATCTTGATCTGACACATTTAACCAGTTACAATGAAGCTTTCCCCAGCTCTTAAGTTTCCTGCAGGGTTCCCTGGAAGAGAGAGGACGCTCTCACTTTCCCCGAGGTCCAGCCACGTCTTCCCCGTGGCGCAGCTGCCTCTGCTCCACCTCCGCCTCTGCTTCTGATCCATCACAGCCCCCACGGGCGGGGGAGGAAAAGCAGCCCCACACTCTCACCGCCTGGAAGCTTGCACTTGGCAATCAGGAGAACCGTGGTTTCAGAGAAGCTTATATGTAGCAATTGAGTTGGATTAAATGAGCTATTGGAGGATTTAAAGTCGGGTTTTGACTGGAGGGCCAAGGACATTCCCTGCATTCTCGAGAAAAGAATGGTTTCTAAGCCGTGACCTCAGCAGCACCCCACGTGCACAGCTGCAGAAGGGCGAGTGTCAGAGCCCACACCCCACACGCTCTCTTCCCTTCCTTCCTTCTCATCTCTTCCACTCTAAGCCTGTCGCTGCGGGCTGATCCAAAACTGACCCTCCAACCTGATTCGGTTTGGTTTTTTTTGAAGGATTACTATTCACATGTAAGAAAACCTCTTCGTTTCTGTGACCCTCATCTGTAAAACCAGATAAAAACAATGGCTACTTTCTAGAGTGGTGAATTTAAGGGGCTTGTCTATGCAAAGCCCCCAAAATGACCCCAGACATAGAATGTAAACTTGAAAAAAAATTTCACTCTTCTTCTAATTACTTTTACCATTAGGTTTCATTAAGCCCTTGTCACGCTCCGTCCGCTTCCTGGTAGGGAATCAGAGGTCGTGAAGCTGACAGCGGGGTTGCCCTGCCAGGGTGGCCTGTCCAGGCCCTGAGCGGCTCGACAGCTGCCCGTGTCCCTCATTCTCCCGTGGCTCCGGCCTCACAGCTTGCGGGGCAGGTGACAGGCTCGGGGGAGCAGAAGCCGAACACAAAACCCTTCCCACAATGAACAATCGCGCCTGGAATGCCGCCCGGCAGCTGCAGGCTTCAGCACACGTGCGCGGCCGGCCTTACAGGCGGAGACCCAGGAGGGCCCGGCTGCGTTTCTAAGTGGGGTTTGTTCTCTGTGCAAGGGCAGAATATTTCTCTGTGGGGTTCCCTCGCTCTCTTCTTTCTTTTTTATTTATTTATTTTTTTTTAATTTTCCCTTCATGGGAATCCAAACATTAAAAAAAAAAAAAAAGAATCATGTTGAAATGTATAAAGCAGCGGCTATTAAATTGATTAATTCTCATAACAAAGGTTATAACGGCACCAAAATAAGCCAGTGAAACTTGGGTGCTGTTTATTTCTGAACAAACAAGCTGAGGAGGAACAGGGTCCCCAAAAAGCCCAGCCATGCCTCACCACAGGTATGCTCCAGGATGGTTCGGGGACAGTGAGGGGACGGAGGAGACAAGGTCCGAGTGGTCCTGCGCTCTGAGCGGTCCCCACCTCGAGGAGG
Organism: Saccopteryx leptura; assembly: GCF_036850995.1. Lineage (NCBI taxonomy): Eukaryota > Metazoa > Chordata > Mammalia > Chiroptera > Emballonuridae > Saccopteryx > Saccopteryx leptura. Next base: position 368,788,965 of record NC_089503.1, on the reverse strand, counting down.
AGAGGGGTGCGATGGCCTGCATCTGAGACACCGGCTGTAGCCGCGTCTGGACTGCCCGGTGGTCGGAGCCGGGGCCGAGACTGCTTCCCAAGGCCACATGCTTCTTTATATTCCCATACGGGTTACTTTGCTATGGAATGTAAGGAAGTGTGTGGTTTCGGGGAGTGCCTCTTCACTGGCCCCGGGGTCCCACCCCCCCAGAGAACAGGTCTGACCCGCATTCTCCCCAGGGCTTTGTGCCAGCCCGCGGCGCCCTTACCACGGCCTCCCAGCTGTGCCTGGGCCGCTCTCCTGGTGCCCGTCCCCTTCTCCACAGGTCCCACCACGCAGCTGGGGGCGCCGCACATGAGCTGCTCCCCCAGGCGCCCAGGCCTCAGGCCACGTCACCGAAAGGCTCTTCCCCGTCCCTCCAAGTGCCCCCTCCAGTCATTTCTCCTGAAGAGGGGCGTTTCTACTCCCCAAACAGAACGGCAGTTCTTGCATACATCCCTCCCTTTCCGTTACGATCATCAGTGTCCATGCCGTGTGCGCACTTCACAGGCCTGTCGTCGCAGTTAGAGAGGCAGGTGCTACGCGTCCAGCAGGCCACAGCCTGGGTCACACAGGCAGGCGCCTGACCCTGCTCTGTTTCACACTCCACGTCCCAGCTCTGTGGCCCAAGCAGCACTTTGGAGTAAGGCTGTTTGTTAGGGGGAAGGTTGAGGTGCTAAAATAGTGATTCAGATTGGCTACTATGTCCCTCTCTCCTTTTCTCCCTCTTCCTTCCCCCCCACCCCCCACCCCCTGTCTTCCCAGCCCCCACCTTAAAGTGCTGGACCCACACCAGGAAGGAGGTGGGCTTTGTGGCAGGGGACCTCCGGCCATGAGGAGGAGCTGCTGCCACCCACGGCTCAGTCCACCCCCCTCCCCAGCGTTTCAGAATGAGGCAGGAGGCTGTGGGGTCTCCCTCCCTCACCCTAAGCCACCAGCCCGGCTGCCTCCCTGCTATCAGCCTGAGTGTGTGTGATCGCTGAGGGCCAGGGCCTCACTGCCTGTGCGCTGGGCAGTTCTCAGGCCGAACCAGCAAGGATTTGACAGGTGTGTGCCAAGATGCAAGGAGGGGGCTGTAAAACAGAACTGGAAGCAGCAAAGTGAGGACGTGAGGTGAAGAGGGAAGGGAAGGACAAAGGAGGGTGCACGTATATTTAAGTCAGATGGCAGATGATGGCTCCGTGGCCGGAGACAAAGGGCGCCTTTCCCTCAGAGTGAAGGCACCCAGAGTGCAATGGGCCGAGCCCCTTGCCAGGCTGCAGCAATGCAGGTGACACCAGCCACCTGCTTCATCCAGACACCACGCCGGGCAGCCGTCTATTGGCCTTCAAGGACACGCTGGCCTGTACTCTTTGGGGAGTGAGGAGTACTTAAAAGAGTCTTGGAGAATCACTAGAGATGGAGTAGCTGTAAGACTGAACATAGAAATTGATAGCTTTAAATCAGTGATTCTTAATCGGAGGTGATTTTTTTTTCTTCTTTTTTAAGTTAGAGGAGGGGAGACAGAAAGACAGACTCCCACTTGTGCCCAGACCAGAATTCACCTGGCAACCCCTGTCTGGGGCCGACGCTCTGCCCATCTAGGGTCATGCTCACAATCGACCTATTTTTAACACCTGAGGTAGAGGCTCCACAGAGCCATCCTCAGCACCCAGGGCTGATGTGCTCGAATCAATTGAGCCATGGCTGCGGGAGATGAAGAGAGAGAGTGGGGGGGAGGGAGAAGGGGAGAAGCAGATGGTCACCTCTCCTGTGTGCCCTGACCAGGAATCAAACCCAGGACATCCACACACCAGGCCAACACTCTACCTCTAAGCCAACCAGCCAGGGCAATCAGAGGTAATTTTGCCCCCAGGGCAGATTTGGCTAAGTCTGGGACCTTTCTAGTGGTCACACTAAGGGGTTCTGCTGGCATCTAGTGGGGACAGACCAGAGATGCTGCTACACACCCTGCAAAGCACAGGACAGCTCTCCACAGTAAAGATGTATCCGATCCAAATGTCAAGATGCCAAGGTTGAGAAACCCTGCTTTAGAGCATCATGTTTTACACGAATCAGGGTTCTGACATCCGCCTATTAGAGTATATTATCTTCCAAAGAAAATTAGTGTCCTTATCTTATGGACATCTGTGCCTGTGAGATAGGCAGCTGCCTTGAAGTCATGCTTCTTTCTGATCACAGCACCTTTCCTTTTCTAAATCGCATCTGCTCTGAAGGTTGGTTTCCCTTTGTTACCCTGGAGGTTGGTGTCACCCTGTCTGCTCAGAGACAGACGGCGTGTTGTGTGGGCGGGGCAGGATGTGAGTAATGAAGAAGAGAGAGATGATGAAGAGGAATGCCCTGAATTGAAGAAATTACACTGCAAGAGGCATGACGTCCTGGCTGAGAGCTGGACCCACATACGTTTTCCGTCCCGTCCCGGTAACAGACTGCCTGGGTGACCTGCTCCCCACATCTGCCTCCTCCCTCATTCCCCAGAAGGAGCTGAGGAAGGATGTTAGGCGGGGCGAGGTGAGCCAGAGGAAGCGCTGGGCCAGCCGCAGCAGTCCTCAGACCCCTGTCATTGGTCAGAGGAGGGGGCAGGGAAGGCGCCTGACTGCTGACCGGCAGGAGGCAGCCCAGGAACGAAGCTTCAACATCACCTTGCACAGACCATTCTAGAATCAAGCCATAGTTGGCGGGGGGCCCCTGCTTTCCCACCTGGACCATCGCAGTGTGTTTTTACCTCGTTGTTATTTCTATGGAGCCTTGTGGAGTTCTTTGATTTCTGGAATATGTTATTTATTCCAGACAGAGCTCCAAAGTGGGGGTCCAGCTGGCAGAAGTCAGCTTGGCTGGGAAACCAGTTCTGCTTTGCCTCAGCCCTGGTTCCAACACTTCAGAGGTGAAATGTAAATACGTGCAGCGGGGGAAGGACAACATGGGAGGGCAGGCCGGAGTTGAGAGTGCCCCCTCTTGGCCCGGAAAGCAATCAGAATTGTCCCTAGGACTCCATAAGCCCTGGACGCGTCCACTGTGCCCACCAGGGACTCAGTGCTGGCTGCCTTTCCTTTGTTTTCACTAAGCCTTACGAGAAGCAGGCAAGGCAGGTATGCTCCCCCACTGGACGGGTGTTGGAACGGAGGTTTAAAGATGTTGTGCAGCCTCCTAAAAGTAAGCGAGCCAGGAAGCATCTGTGGGATTCGAACCCAGGTAAGTGTGACACCAAGGCCCCACACTTCCCACTCGATTACACTTCTCTTCGTCTGGGAGAAGAAATAAAAGATGGGCAAAGCCTACCCCAAGTTTGGCATCATTCAAATGACCTTTTCTTCCTACCTCTTTCCCTGCCTGCTCAAATATGTCATAAAGACAGCCAGGCCACCTTTCGAGGAAGAGTCTTCTTCCTAATCAGCCCCTGCCATCTTGATCACACAATAGGAAGAAATCAGTGGGTCTCTCTCTAGTCTGGTGGTTCTCAAACACTGGCTGCACCAGAATCACCCGAAGAACAGGCTACGACATACATTTCTGGCCCCACCTTCAGATGTGGTGGACTGGGAGCTGTCGTTTTTCCTCTGCAAGGTCAACCTACAAGTTCTTACACCCTGGAATCCAGCTTTCTCCTTTAAAATCTATAAGAATCAGAAAACTTTCCCACTTTACTAATTTGTCAAGCCAAACAATCTCACAATCTCAATGCCTATCGCCTGGAAAATGACTCAATAAAATGTAGTATAGTCACATAATAAAAAAAAAAAAAAACTATCAAACAATAAAAATTAATAAACTACAGCTGTCAATCACTGTAAACAAAGTTTACAGATATCATCTGAAGTAAAAATGCCAAGTCACAGAAGAATGCGTATGATACCGTTATATTTTTTAAAATGAGCAATATATTAGTTAGGAATATATGTATAAATGGTAAAACTATTTTAAAAGACCATTTAAATTATATTTCTAAGAGGAACTCAGAATTATAGTTACCTCTGAGAAAGCCTCACGGTATTACTAAAGTTCTTTTTCTAAGTAGATAGTTGTCTGTGGATATTGGTTTTATCATTATGTGTCACAATGTACATTATACATATATTCTTCTATACATGCATCACACCTGAATAAAAAATTATGACTTTTAATTTATTTTAAAAATTAAAATGTACAATATTCAAAGAATATAAACCAAAACAATCAATTTCTTTTGGAAGAGGGAAGGAGAGAGAATTGAAGAGGGACTTTCATTCTCCGTATCCTACCACTCTATATCCTGTAGTTCTTCACCATGTTCCTATTTGGAAAAAGAATAAGGATCAAAGAAAGAAAATGAAACAAAGTCATGCAATTCAAAATAGAAATTCTGTGTGTTTTTCACAAATCCTGTGAAACGATGTTCTGGGCAAGACAAGCTGCTGGGGTTTGATTCCTGCTAACGCTGGTCCTCTTGTGTTGCAGGCTCGGCCCAGCGGTGCTTGGAATGGACCGAGGAGTCCTCACACTGGAGGCCGCCTGCAGCCACCTCCCCACGGAGCTGCCTCCTGCTCTGGCTGGTCAAACGGAACCAAGTCCGTCTTCCTGAGAGGTTTGGTCCCCTTCAACCAGCTACAGCAGGGTTGGCAATGCCTAGCCCTTGAGGAACAGAAGAGAGCCGCGTGTGGCTGAAACTGCATACTAACCTTTAAGATCATCACTCTGATTTTATCATTTACTCTCACACTCTCAGGGAGGAAGAAAAGAGGAGCCTTGGGTTCAAAAGTGTACAAGATGTTCACTCTCAACACACGGAGCTCTGTGGCTTCACACTCACAACCAGACACGCTCACGCACTCTTGACACACAGAGTCGATTAAGATTTTTAGGATGGGATTTTTGCCAGCTCGGGGCCAGCCAGGGTAAGAACACGAGATCTCAAAGACAGGACTCCTGCTCACAAGGGGCTTGAGTCTAAGTAAAGAGACTGGATGTACGAATATGGCACAATTCGAGGGAATTGCAAGTCAGAGCATGGCTAGTTCCTAGACATAACACTTCTTACATAGCACACCAATAGGCCTGGCACATTGTGTACCATCACGGCTTTACTGACCCTGTCAGCCCAAGATACCTATTCACTAAGCAATAGACACTGCTCACAAAAAGTAGAGGGTATTTCAAAATGAATATGAGGCGATAAAAAAAAAGCATTTGATCTTTTTTTTTTTTTTCTGAAGCTGGAAACGGGGAGAGACAGTCAGACAGACTCCCGCATGCGCTCGACCGGGATCCACCCGGCACGCCCACCAGGGGCGACGCTCTGCCCACCAGGGGGCGATGCTCTGCCCCTCCGGGGCGTCGCTCTGCTGCAACCAGAGCCACTCTAGCGCCTGGTGCAGAGGCCAAGGAGCCATCCCCAGGGCCCCGGCCATCTTTGCTCCAATGGAGCCCCGGCTGCGGGAGGGGAAGAGAGAGACAGAGAGGAAGGAGGGGGGGGTGGAGAAGTAAATGGGCGCTTCTCCTATGTGCCCTGGCCGGGAATTGAACCCGGGTCCCCCGCACGCCAGGCCGATGCTCTACCGCTGAGCCAACCGGCCAGGGCCTGATCTTTTTTTTATTAAACAAGAACATCAGAAAAGCAAATGGCAAGTCAAAGATAGTTGTTCAATTATGCAAATGAGATGCAAAACCAACTTTTATTTCATTGATGAAAATGCGCTGTACAAAAGGCTGAAAGTATTGGAGTATCTGCACGTTCCCTGATCCCCTCGTTTTTGTGAACTGTACATGGGACTCAGTTTCCTGATATGTAGAATGATGACAGTAATCCTTGCACCTAGCGCTTATGCTTTTGTGTGGAATGAAATGAGAATACATGGGAAAGGAGTTAAAAAGCTCTCAGTAACGGTTACCTATTATGAAGGGAGAATTTTCACCTAACGTTCCAATTTCTCTTTCAAAATTTTTTTTTTATCTTTGACAGTATACCTAGGAGTGTGCTCAAAATGTAGCTAGTGCTCACTAACAGGTGCTGTTTGCCTTCCAAGAGCACCTGTGTTCACATGCTGGACTCTGATGTCACTGTGGTCTCCTGATGCCTGAGGCGACAAGTCCACACACAGAGAGTGGGGTGCTTGCCCACACGTGCCTTGGAGGCAGGGAGACCTGGGTTTGGATCCTGTCCTCATTTGCTAGTTCTGATACATCCTCAGTTCACATTGTACAGACTTTGATTTCCTTATCTGTACAATAAGAACAACACATAAAGTTGATTTGAAGATCTAAAAAGATAACGTATGTGAAGAGCTAAATATAAGCTCTCAAGAAATGGTAGCTATCGTTACTGTATTGCTACTGGACTTGCGAATACCTTAAGACCAAGGTTATATCCACGGGCACCAGAAAAATAGAAGACCAGATCTTTAAAAAATATAAAATAAATAAATAACCAAACCTCACGATAGGGTATTTCTGTACTCCAACGACTAATTCTACTAGCATGCATTCATCCTTGTATGTGTTGCTAGTATATAATAAATGTTATTTAAAAAACCATGCTTCATACATGAGACTGCCAGTATCAGCTTAAGGAAATATCCTGCCCAGAAAGCCTTCATTTGTGAGCACTGTTGAAATGCTGGTCTGTGACCACATGTCCTCTCGAGTCCGTGGAGGCCACAGAACGTATAACCCCAAAGCGTGGAGTTCAGACATAGGCCCTGGATGGAGCCTGCCTGTCTAGGATCAAACCCCGGCCACCAGGAGCCCACTAGCTCTGCCATTTGGGAAAGTTGCTTGCCCTTTTTGAATCTGAATTTCCATATATGTAGAATGAGGATATTAATCATAGTATCTACCTCATAGGGTTTTCCTGAGGATGAAATAAAAATGCATTGTAAAGTGCTAAAATGGGGGCTGGGTACATAACAAGCTTTTAAGAGGTTTTGTCTTTGACAATGTACTTGAAATATTTTGAAAACTAAATTGGGGTTCAATAAAACTGTATTTAATAAATGCTCACCTTTATTTATTTATTTTTTGTTTGTTTGTCTGAACACAAACTACGGGTTCAAGTATTTGGGCTTATCTCTTTCCATACAGTGCACTGGTGCCAGCCCGCAGTGAGAGGGGCAGGGGGCTGGCCTGCCTCTCCCTGCCTCCCTGGTTGGACAGTGTGATGAAACTTCCCAGAGAGCTAGATATACGCCCTGGGGGTAGAGGCGGGATGTGGATGCCTCACACAGCACAGAAACAGAGCCTTCAAGCAGACACCTGGGAGAACAGAAGGGTTAGATCAGGGGTACCCAAACTTTTTACACAGGAGGCCAGTTCACTGTCCCTCAGACCATTGGAGGGCCGGACTATAAAAAAAAAACTATGAACAAATCCCTATGCACACTGTACATATCTTATTTTAAAGTAAAAAAACAAAACAAGAACAAATACAATATTTAAAATAAAGAACAAGTAAATTTAAATCAACAAACTGACCAGTATTTCAATGGGAACTATGGGCCTGCTTTTGGCTAATGAGATGGTCAATGTGCTCCTCTCACTGACCACCAATGAGAGAGGTGCCTTTTCCGGAAGCGCGGTGGGGGGCCGAATAAATGGCCTCAGGGGGCCGTAGTTTGGGGACCCCTGGATTAGATGATGTGAAAATAATTGTGGTGGTCAAAGACTAGACGTACTTCACAAGGAGGAATGTTTTCCATCTGGGAGAGCAGGGCTCATGTAGGTAAAGGTTAGATTAACAGCAGCAGGAGCACATAGTAGGAAGCTAAAGGAAAGGTCACTTTCACATTTGGGATTTTAGAGCTAAAGTACCTGATGAAATGGGTCAGACCATATAAGTCTACAATCAAACAGTATCTTCCTCTATGTTAGGAAAAAGCCTACACACAGCTTGACTTGGAAGGCACCTAGCCACTCAACTGGGTACTGTGGAAGCAACTTTGTATCTGTGGCGGGTCACAAAACCTGGGTAAACCTTATCATCCAAATTCCCCCGCCCTTGCCCTTGAACTCTCTGTCTTGCTGAGGGCCACAGGACGTAAGCAGTTCTAGCCACAGCCTGTATCCAAACTTGAGATACCGTACTGGTCCTGCACGCTCAAGTTTCTGTTTGATTTTCATTGCCCAGAAGAGGATCCAATGTATCCCTGTTCCCGCTCGTCACTAAAAAGAAAGGCAGAAAGAACCCTTCAGAAAATGCGTGTGTTCTGGTAAGTTTGAATGATCTTGATATCTCTGTCCGAAAGTCCCGTAAGACCAAGCTCAACATTTTCGTAAGGGATCAAGTTCAACCAGAGAGTCGGGCACTCTGCCCAAGGGCTGCTCTTGCTCATCCTGCCACCGCCCCTTTTCAGGGCAGAAATCTAGGTTAGGCCACCCAGCGGGGCATGTGGTTTTGCTATTGCTGCTGTGTCCCCTCGGGTGTGTTCCTGTATCATCATCATTCCTGTGCCAGGAAGAGCAGCGCATGACATCAGAGTGGTCACAAACAACAATGCTGTGTCATCTTCAAAATGGATTCCACCCCCCTATCTGGGGAACATTGTCCCGTAAGAGGGAGAATGAGCGCTGAGGGCATTCTTCCTGGAAGGAGTTAATGGGAAAGAGTCTTGCAGAAATTAGACTCTTAATTTTTTCCTTGGCCCTTATTTCCCGTGTCCTTTCTTGGAAAGGAGGTGTAATTGACAGATAACATTGTATTACTTTCAGCTACACAACATGATTCAGAAATTTGTATACCCTGCAAAATGACCACCACAGTAAGTCCAGTTGACATACCCCACCATACATAGTTTCAACTTTATTTTTCTTGTGATGAGAACATTTGAGATTTATTCCCTTGGCAACCTTTCAATATGTGACATTTTTCCTGTCAAGGTTTAACATTTATATTTTGTCCTAAAACAATTATGCCCGTATTCTTTTCTTAGTTCTACGTCTAAACTGATTCAATGTTCATCAATAAACTTTTCTAGACGCAGGAATTCAGAACAAACAAGAAAAGCCCATTAGAGAAATTAACCAAAGGTTTTCTTTTTGATGATAATTTCCAGTGCTGACGAGACTGTTGGGACACAGGCACCTCACACACTGCTACAGGGAGTGAATATTGGTACATACTCTCTAGACTGTAACTTATCAACACCCATTCATTGAGGATGCTATTATTTCCTCTGCAACAAATTCTCTCTTCCTCTATTAACCACTCAGGCCCTCTGCCTTGGCCATTCCTCTTTAAATTCTTTCTCCACTTAAAAGTTTTCCTCTCGGCCTAGCGTGCGGAGGACCCGGGTTCGATTCCCGGCCAGGGCACACAGGAGAAGCGCCCATTTGCTTCTCCACCCCTCCGCCGCGCTTTCCTCTCTGTCTCTCTCTTCCCCTCCCGCAGCCAAGGCTCCATTGGAGCAAAGATGGCCCGGGCGCTGGGGATGGCTCTGTGGCCTCTGCCTCAGGCGCTAGAGTGGCTCTGGTCGCAACATGGCGACGCCCAGGATGGGCAGAGCATCGCCCCCTGGTGGGCAGAGCGTCGCCCCTGGTGGGCGTGCCGGGTAGATCCCGGTCGGGCGCATGCGGGAGTCTGTCTGACTGTCTCTCCCTGTTTCCAGCTTCAGAAAAATGAAAAGAAAAAAAAAAAAAAAAAAAAAAAAAAAAAGTTTTCCTCCACTCCCGGCCCTGGCCGGTTGGCTCAGCGGTAGAGCGTCGGCCTGGCGTGCGGGGGACCCGGGTTCGATTCCCGGCCAGGGCACATAGGAGAGGCGCCCATTTGCTTCTCCACCCTCCCCCCTCCTTCCTCTCTGTCTCTCTCTTCCCCTCCTGCAGCCGAGGCTCCATTGGAGCAAAGATGGCCCGGGCGCTGGGGATGGCTCCTTGGCCTCTGCCCCAGGCGCTAGAGTGGCTCTGGTCACGGCAGAGCGACGCCCCGGAGGGGCAGAGCATCGCCCCCTGGTGGGCAGAGCGTCGCCCCTGGTGGGCGTGCCGGGTGGATCCCGGTCGGGCGCATGCGGGAGTCTGTCTGACTGTCTCCCCTTTCCAGCTTCAGAAAAAATACAAAAAAAAAAAAAAAAAGTTTTCCTCCACTCCCTTTGCCAGTTTTCACAAGTACCTCTACTGACCACACACTACTAGAGGATCTAAGCGTAAGCGATCCTAGCGAGCTCTTTTGTGGAAATGTGGACCTGTGGTCTATAAAATCAGGGATAAGTTTCCTTGGAGAGCTAAAATGGAAGTTGTGAAGCTCCACCACTAGCCCTAGAGTTTCTGGAAAGTGTTCGGTAATAGAGAAGAATGAACCAGTTACGTAAAAAGAAACCAAAAAGAGAAGAAATACAGAGTCCTGGAGGCATTTAAGTATTGGAATCCACTTATTCCCAATGCCCAGTTTTATAGCCTGTTTCTCTGAGTCATATTTATGCTATCAAATACATACTTTTTTGAGTTAGAGTTTGTTCTAAAGATATAAGTGACAAAAGCAAAATATTATTATATGTTTCAGTTTTGTTTAAAAAAATATATCTATGTATATGTTGAGAAAAATATGGAAGAATCTAGAACAAAGGTCAATAGTAAATCTTGGGAAAAGTTCTCAGAAATTTCTAAAATTTTGCCCCATGAGCATACATTAGAGTAGTCCCCCAATCATTTGCTGTTTTGCTTTCCACAATTTGTGAAACACCATCAACCACAGACCAAAAGTATTAAATAGAAAATCCCAGAAATAAACAATTCATAAGTTTTAAATTGCACTGAGTAACATGAAACCTCTCTCCATCCCAGTCCATCCACCTCAGGATGTGAGCCGTCCCTCTGTCCAGCGTATCCATGATGAATACACCACCTTCCTGTTAGTCTCAGTTACCAGGTCGATTGTGTTGGTATCACAGTGCTTGTGGTTAAGTGATTCTTATTTTACTTAATAACGCCCCAAAAGTGCAAGAGTAGTGATGCTAGCAATTTAGATATGCCAAAGGACAGCAAGCCATAAAGTGCTTCCCTTAGATGGAAAAGTAGATACGTATAGGAAAAAACCACCTAGGGTAGGCGGAGTTCAGTGCTGTCCATGGCTTCAGGCCTCCACCAGGGGCTTGCGATGTGTCTGCCTCAGATAAAAGGAGACTACTACGGTACTTGTATCACTCAAAGTAAGCAGCAGAGATTTTTAAGCTATTTTTCTCAAAACTACACAGGTACAAAGCTTAATTTTTAAAAAGCTTTTAAAGAAAATTAGTAGTCCTCTGCCCCATCCCCAATCTCCACTCCCCAGTGGTATCCACATTTAGAACAATAAAAACGTTTAGGAGAGAACAGAGGCCACAACTGGAAATGGAGTTTGGGGACCTACTGTGAGTCAGGTCAGGTCATCCTTGCTCTAAACATGACCATGACTTAGGGTAACAGCCTGACGGCTGCTTGAAAGCCAGTCTGAGTCTTCACACTGACTGCAACAGCACCTCCCCCACCCTTCCGTCCTGTCCTGTCAGGTCCCCTCCGGTCTTGTGGAGAGCCCCTGAATCCCTGCAGGTGGAGGGTGGGTGGGGCCACAGCAGAGGCCGCTCTACTCATTGGCCAGTGTGAACCCTGCTCAATCCATCTTCTGTCCCGGGGAACAAGCTTTATACACAGCCTGGACAGAACCCTACTGCTGCAAACTCTCCTTTATGTCCACATAAATCCCCCAACTGTTATGTAAGCCCATTTCCGCTTGAGATTTTCTCTGAAGAGACCAATAATAGCCGCATTTTCTTCTTCTCACCCTCCCCTAAAAAATATATTTTTTCTGTTCTTTTTTCATAGGAGGTCAAATAAGTGGGTCCCATGTACTTATGGAGTTTTCAACTTACATATCAGGAATTCATGCTCTCTTCAAAGAAAAACATGTTATTGTAAAATAATTTTGTCAAAGACTAAAAAAAGGAAAATGTATTGTTATAAGTAAAAAGTGCACTCCCTGACTGGTGGTGGCGTAGTGGATAGTGTTGACCTGAGACGCTGAGGTCCAAGGTTCACAATCCTGAGGTCGCTGGCTTGAGCACTGGATCATCAACATGACCCCATTATCACTGGCTTGAGCTCAAGGTCCCTGGTTCCAGCAAGAGGTCACAAGCTTGGCCGGACCCTTCCCCCCTTCAAGGCACATATGAGAAAGCGATCAATGAACAACTGAAATAACGCAATTACAAGTTGATGCTTCTCACCTCTCTCCCTTCCTCCCTCTCTCTAAAAATTAAAATAAAAAATGAAAAAATAAAAGGGCACTTATGGAACCGCATGCACAGAACACAGAAACACGTGTATGCACACCCCACACTTAGCCGTTTGGGCAAAGCTGTTTTGACCTCAGTGATGGTTGGCTATCCGTATCTGCTTCATGGCTCTTTGGAAACGAATCATTAAACAGTCAACATTTTCTCCCTACCAAGTTTTAGGTCACAGCTGCTTCTACCCAATAGGGTGTGTATTTATCATATCTTTAAAATATGACAGAGATTTTTTGTCCATGGAAAGAACCTCAGAAGAAGACTGTTTTGTATTTGGAATAGGATGCAGATTTACAGGCAAAACTTTTACTTTAACACCTTTTAAAACTTTTTCTTTGGAGGGGATTTCATTCAACAAAAGCAGAAAAGAAATAAAGCAAATCGTCATGCATTCTTAGTCTTAACGGTCCCAGTGATTTTTGACTACCAAAACTGCATTACTGATTATGGGCATATTTATATCTCCTTTTATTTTATGTTGTATTACCTCGGTTACGCTACAGCTTGGTTGCTTATAGGATATCCATTCTCTGGAAGTTTTGGTCCTGAATAGTAGATTTTATTTCAAATGCTGAATCTGTGCCCATTCCCAACACAGAGCCTAGAGCATGATAGATGTCCAGTAACTACTGAAGGAATATCACTGTCCTTGCACAAAGGAACATGCTACATTGAAAACTACCCAGTTTAATTCTTTAGTGTTTGGGCTTCTGAATATTCATTGGCTTGTAAATTTTTCCATTTACTGATTTCCCCCATTTTATAGATTAAAAACTAGAGCCAAGAAAATGACATTGTTCCAATGTGTTACGGAAATTCAGTCAAAGAAAAATTAGACCCTACACTTTCCTAATGGCTCTGTCAGCTCTCCAACAATCAATTTTCTGAAAGCTAATCCATTAATTGATCAATGCACCACATTTTCTTGTTTCTTTTTAAGTACTCGGTTTGGGGTGGCCTACTTCCATACCTGCGTTTTAAGGAAGGTTAAATTTGCCCCTTGTCCCAGCTCCTGCTGCTGTAGTTGGACGTTGAGTGATACAGGGAGGCAGAAGATGGGTTGCTGATGGTTTATTCATAAAAAGAAGACCATAAGGAAATCTTTATTTTCAAGAGTATATTAATGATTCTTCCCGAATATTATTTTTTCTTCTTTAGATCATAGAATTTACCATTTACTAAATATTACTTTGGTTAGCCAAGAATTATGGACAAACACCTTGTATTTTTGAGAAATTTATTTTAGTCATCTGAATGATCAAATATATGTTTTATTAGTCACTATATTGCATGCATCAAACAGTGTTCTGTGGCACGCACTGCGCTGGGGCCCTGGGGCCCAGAAGAATGAGTGCACAGAAAACTATGAAGACCCTGGACCCCAGAGAGGCCACTCCCAAAGCAAGGCTGCTATAGCTGACTCGTGTATTGGAGATGTAATTGCAGCCAGCCGTGGGCAAAACACCGGCAATACAATCACTTGGGGGCTCAGAACAAAATCAAGGGTTGTTTAGACAGCATGGCTCTCATGGCAGCCAGACCTGAATGTAAAGTCTAGTCTCTTCTAGTGACAGAGAAAGGGAAATGTCTCCCGTCCAAGATGGATTTAGCCGCTGAGCCGCGAGAGGAAATGCCCACAAGGCAGGGCCGCGCCCTTCACGGCCTCCAGCTCTGCCCTCCAGCTCCACCCCAGGGCCATCCCAAAACAGGGCAACCACCCCTCCAGCCTCTGCTTCTCTGAAAACATCTCCAACTTCAGCTGCACCTTGGAGTCAAAGACAACAGCCAGTGGCCCGCGGAGAATGGAAGAGCCTGAGGGCACGCTCAGTCTCCAGGTGGACTTGTCATCAACAGAGTCTGAAGTTTACAGGACGCTTCAGGAGAAACAGAAGTTAAACGAGCCCCCTGAACAGTCCACTACATTCCTGTTTCTGGAGGAAACCCTGGGATCTGAAGAGGAAAGGTTCCCAGCAAGCCCTTGGAGTTCGGAAGTGTTCAGATTCTGGTCACCAAAGTGGCTGCATGGATTGGAAATGCCCAGAAGTTGCCCACATGGGACAGATGTGGCACTGGCGCTGTCGGTGTGCTTGTGGAGCTGCGCCACCATCACCTCCACCCTGAGGGCTATGTGTGCACCGACGATGGCACAAACCTGAAGCCGAAGGGACACTTCTTTGTGGAAGGTCAAGTCTACTGTGAAAAGCCCACCCAGGAACATGTCATCCCCCCCAAAGGCTACGACGTGGTCACTGTGTTCCCCAAGCGCACCCGCAGATCTGCACCCAACACTGTCCTCCAGCCAACCGCCGTGGCAACTTGTTCTCAATGCTCAGGCTTCTCAGAAGCTCTTGCTTACTTTGGGTTTAGCCCTGCTCGTTAAACGTGTGTCGCCCGCCTTTGCTAACTGACTCACGCTGCTCTGATGATCATAATAATAAGTGCGAGGTTGTTCTGTGCAAGGTCCCCTTGCCAGCATCGCTGTGTCTTCTATTCACCTCAATTTATCTCTGCGGCAAATGGACACTAGCCAAATGTGAACCTAACTGAATTTAATATGTCTGCCATTGATTTTGTTTTACTCAATAAATTTATAGACTCCGGAAAGAAAAATTATCATTGATTAACTCAAAGAAAGCCTCTATCTCTCTCTCCCTCTTTCATTTTATTCTTACTTCCTCTTCACAGCTTCCCCCACCCCATCCCAGGCAAGCATTAAAATGAGCTTAATGTGCATCTTTTGGCTCATATGTTTTCTTGCAGAATGAACATTTGTGCACGTGTATTTTCAACTTCACCTAATGATCCTGTGTTATCACACTCATTCCCTTTATTATTACTCCATTCACTCAGAACTCTGTTACAAGGGCCATCCACATTATTACAAGCTCAGCCTGATCATTGTTTCTGACTTGTGGTAGCCACGCTCCACATTTCAGTCCCTCTGCCAGTGATGGGCATCAGGTCACAGCCAGCTCCTCTCTGTATCAATAAATATCCTGCCATAAATATTCTTGTACATGCTCTGCTACAGATCTGCTGGGAATTTCTTTGGGTTATGTACCCAGGGGTGGAAATTCTGAGTCACCAGGTACAGTCATATCTGCTTTCCCAAGACTTGCCAGGACCCACTTCAGCCTTCACTTCTTCTAGAAGAACATGAGGGTTCATATACCCCACTCCAAGTGTTTTACAAATCTAATGTGTTTTCATTAGCACATCTCGTTTTCTTTACAACAACTCTCTTTAGGCTTGCTAACATTTCAATTTCTTTATTTTATTGTTGAATGTATATTATAATATACTTGTTTATTATAAATATTAGTTATTTAGATTTGCAACACTTCTTTTATACTTTGTGAAGCACTTTGCTGAATCTATTATCTATTTGTCAGTGTTCCCATGGTATCCCCTACTGGTCAGTGTTCCCATGGTAACCCCTACTGAATTCCACAATTCACACACACCACCACCAGCCTCTTTTTTTTTTTCTTTTTTTTTTTTTACAGAGGCAGAGATAGACAGGGACAGACAGACAGGAACGGAGAGAGATGAGAAGCATCAATCATCAGTTTCTCGTTGCGCGTTGCGACTTCTTAGTTGTTCATTGATTGCTTTCTCACATGTGCCTTGACCGCGGGCCTTCAGCAGACTGAGTAACCCCCTGCTGGAGCCAGGGACCTTGGGTCCAACCTGGTGAGCTCTTTGCTCAAGCCAGATGAGCCCACGCTCAAGTTGGCGACCTCGGGGTCTCGAACCTGGGTCCTTCCGCATCCCAGTCCGACACTCTATCCGCTGCGCCACCACCTGGTCAGGCACCCGCCTCTTTTTGTTTTATGCTTTGAGATTTTGTTTAAGAAGTATTTCTCCATCCTAGGTATCAAGGATGATGTCCTCTATCTTCTTCTGTTAACTTCAAAGCTTTCTTTTCAGCATTTATATCTTTAATCTACTTGAAGTCTACCTCCAGGTAGGAATTCAATTTTATTTCTTTCTAGAAAATAAGTTAGTTGTCTCTACACCATCTTTTTTTGTTTGCCCTTTGAAGCTATTTTTTCCGATGTAGATGGGACTGTCTCTAAGTTCTATTATCTGTTTCATTAGTTTACTTTTCTGTTTTGCATCAGTACGACACTACACTAACTATGATTATAGAATTCTAATAGATCATTTTTATACCATTCAGCTTTAATAAAGTATAATTGACATAAAATATTGCGTAAGTTTAAGGTGCACAACATGATGATTTGATGTATGTATATATTGTGAAATTATTATCACAGTAAGGTTAGTTAACATATCCATCACCTATCACAGCACGCGCATGCGGGGGGTGTGTGTGTATGTGTGTGTGTGTGGTGAGACCATTTAAGATTTACTGTATTGGTGGAGGAGGGTATAGGGGTGAGAATTGGTGATGGATGAAGGTTTGACTTGGGGGAGTGAACACACATTACAGTGTACAGATGATTATGGGATTGGGCACCTGAAAGCTGTATAATTTTGTTAACCAGTGTCACACCAATAAATTCAATAAAAAGGAAGAATAAATAAAAACAAAAAAAGATTTACTCTAGTTAGCAACTTTCAAGTATATGATATAGTATTGTTAACAATAGTCACCACGCTGTACATTAGATTCTCAGAACCTATGTATAACTGAAAAAATTGTACCATTTAAGCAACACCTTGTTGTTCCCTCCAATGCCCACCCCAAACAACCACTAAACGCCCAGTTACTATGAGTTCAAACTGGTAGTACCTAATATCTAGTAAGGCAAGATACCTCTCTTGATTTTTAGGTTGGCTTAACCAGCTGTTAACAATTATTCTTTCATTAATGTTTGACCAATATAATTGGTTCCTAGAAAAATAAGAAACTCAAGTGTAATTTCACTTAGAATTACATTAAATGTATAGGTTGATGGGGAGAAGTGCTCTCTATATCAATGGTCCTCAACCCCCAGGCCGCGGACTGGTACCAGTCCATGGGCCATTTGGTACCGATCCACAGAGAAAGAATAAATAATTTACATTATTTTCATTTTATTTATATTTAAGTCTTAACGATGTTTTATTTTTTTTAAATGACCAGATTCCCTCTGTTACATCCGTCTAAGACTCACTCTTGACACTTGTCTCAGTCACGTGATACATTTATCCGTCCCACCCTAAAGGCCAGTCCGTGAAAATATTTTCTGACATTAAACCAGTCCATGGCCCCCAAAAGGTTGGGGACCACTGCTCTATATGAGATCAGCCATTTAGTTCAAGAGAAAGAATGAATCCCCACTCATCAAAATCATTCTTTATGGCTTTTATTGAGCTTAAATTTTCTCGTCAGAGAACACTGCTCAGATAAGACATTGGATAATTTTATCACAATTCCAAATGGTATCTTATTTTAAAATGGATTTTGCAGTTGGTTATTGCTGATGTTGAGAAATGTTGTTGCTATTTTTTTCTTCTTTTTAATGTTTATCTTATCTCTTGCCACCTGGCTGAACACCTTTTTTTTTCTAATAGTTGGTCTGATTCTGTCAGTACTTATGAAGGAAACAATCATATTATCCAGTGGTGCGATTCAGCCAGTTCACACCGGTTCAGTAGAACCGATGCCTAATATTTTGAGTTCGGAGAATCATTTGTTAAAATGGCGCTTGTAATCAGGGTTCTCTCTCATGTGGGCACCTGGGCAGCCGCCCAATGTGGAAATCACAAATTTAAATTTTTTATTCTTTTTTAACATTTATCTATGCAACAGTGTATTCTAAGCACCCACAGTAATGTTCATTCCATCCATAGATAAAAAAATTTGACAGAACTATGCTTATACTGTCTATTTATTCATTTCACAAAACTCATTATACTTTTCATGAAATACTACATTTTAGCTCCCTCATGTTTGTTACTTCAGTAAAGAAACATACAACATAAAGAGAAAAAGTGCCCAACAACCAGGGGGTGACAACTTGTATTGTTTTTTGTCAGGTATTATTTAATATTTTTTCATTAATATTTTAAATCTCTTTCTTATAACACACTCTAATTTTGTGCACCTCTTTCATTGTTCTTATTTAAGCATTAAATGCATGAAATAATAAACTACCTTTCGGTATATCATTTTTTTATACTTAAAACGGTCACTAGGGCAGAGAAGCGGCTGTTAAGTTATTTGAGTCCCACCACTGATATCACCCGCAAATCATCAGAGCCTCATCTCCTCCCTGCCAATCCCGCTTCCACTCGCCTCCACCTCTCTCTGCTCTCCGGGAGCTCTAACGCCCCGTTTGATCGCAGAGCTGGAGGTTTCTTTGCCTTATTCCTGCCCTGGAAAGAAATGCACCAGAGTTTTTCCATGAGGTGCTGTTTGCTGCTGGGTTTTGGTATATAACTTCTACCAAACTGAAACATAAGTCAGTGTATTATAAGTTGTTTTTAAAGTGATAAGTAGTTGATGAAATCTACCAAATGCCTTTTCTGCACCTATTAAAATAATCAGATGATTTTGCTCTTTTGCTCTGTTAATGTGGTAAATTATATTGATAAATTTTTTAAACGCTGAACTATCCTCACATTCCTTTTGAGGAGAAGTCTGCCTAATCATGATATATTATTATAGTTTTTTTACTCTTTGGATTTGCTTAGCTAATGTTTTACCCAGGATTATCGCATTCATATTCATAAATGAAAATGATAGTTGAATTCTATTTGTATTGTTCATACATGGTTTTAGAATCAAGATTACACTAGTCTCATAGAATGAACTGAATAACATTTGCTCTTTTTCTATTTTCTGGGCATTCTTTAAAGTGAGAATTAACTTTGCTTCAGTAATGTTCAACTATAAAGTCTTCTGGGCTTTCTGGTGGCCTTAGACTATCATTTCTATTTTGTTTAATGATTTTGTTCATCACAAACATGTTTATAAGAAAAATGTATTCATAAGAAGAATTATTCCTTAGAGATTTTTGTAATTATATGGCATGTTGAAGATTAGTGAATTAGCCTGTTTCTTTTCTTGGATGTCTATTGAGTTTTTTGGTTTTTGTACATTTAACACCATTACTATTTTTAATGAAAACAATACTTCAAAGGTGGTTCTTTTTTTACTGTTGGGAACAGAGGTTCTGGTTGTACTGATGTAGTCATATGAGGTTGAGAGTGGGATTTGCCTACTGGATTTCAGTGAATTGGGGAACTTTTCACTGGGATGGTGTCCTGCCTCTTTGAAGAGATTCCTTTCAGCATATCATTATCTAACAACGAAATACAGATGACACCTAAAGCAACAGCAGAACGATTGAAATGTTCAGCTGTTTAGTCTGTTGAACTTGGTTGTATCTCCCCCTCGCCTTGGCTACCGGGGTGCCTCAGGCAGAGTTTCTGTCTGGCTGCAGTGACCATCATGTCCCACTTGCGGTCACATCCTTCACACACAGATTTCAGAGCACAGGCTCTGACTCTAGAACCTGTGAGTTTACCTAGCTCTCCAGTACCTGATAATCACATTTGATTTCACAGTCTCATCATCTGAAAATGGAGATCAAGACACCCATCTCACCACATTGTCGGGAAGATTACAGGAGACTTTGGATGAAATGAGAAGCTCCAAAGCAGAGGGGCGGGTGCAGGGCAGGCCCCTGGGCTCCCCCACTTCCTAATGAGTCACTCCCACACACCAGCCTCCCAGGGAGCACTGATTCCTGTCTCAGCAAAATACTATCAATTACTGCGTCATGGGCTTTTAGAGTCACTTATGGGGAGTCAGACCAGCACATGCTGGATGTGCTCAGTGGAGGGGAACAAGAGAGTGCTATAGCCATCCATAAACGATAAGCAGACACGCGTCCCTGCGGAGAGCCGTGGGCCCTCTGCTGGACAGTCCGTGAGTGCTCGCCTCAGCTCTTGCCCCAGAACGTTCATGGCTTCTCCTGACTTATCCTTATTTGTCCTCCTTCTTCTTCAAGCCGATGTAGGGGGAAGACTTGCTGGCTGAATCCACTCCTGCAGTCAGTTTGAAGCTTGACATCTCTGACTTGAGGGACTCAATGACATTCCTGCAAGTCACTGAAGGGGAAGGCCAGGTGGCGCCCTTGGGGGTGACACTCACACTCTCAGCCCCACCAGATGAGACTGTAACCTGTTAGCATGTGCAGGATTAAGGCAGCGGCCTCCCGGGGAGCCAGAGGGACACAAAGGGCAGGAAGCAGGGAGGGGTGGAGAGAAGCAAGACAAGAAAATAAAGCAACAAAGAGAAATATCTGAATTTTCACTGGATTTTTCTTTTCTAAATGTCTGCTTCTTCATAATTCCCCAAGTCAATGCCCCTGGAGATCTCTTTAAAATCCTTCTTCCCCATCAGTACCTCTGTGAATTAAATAAAAATAATGCCACATTGGTAGAGTTTGGGAGCTGGAGTTCGAGAGGAGTTATCACTTCTTATTTAGAAACGTCCCAACATGCAATGACTTATTTGGAAGATACACAATTCAGGAATACATTATTTGCTCTCAGTATTTAAAACAAAATCCTCTTCCTTTTCCCTGCATACTCTCTCCATCTTTTTTTCTTTTTCTTTTTCTTTTTTTATTGATCTTGAGAGAGAGAGAGAGAGAGGGAGGAGACAGTGAAAGCATCAACTTGTTTCATGACATTTGCTTTTCATACACGCCTTGGTGGGGCGGGGAGTGACTTTTGCTCAAGCCAGTGACCTTGAGCTCAAGCTAGGGACCTGTGGGCTCAAGCCAGAGACCTTGACATGATCCCATGCTCAAGCTGGCAAGCTTACTTGAGCTGGTGACCTCAGGGTTTCAAACCTGGGACCTCAGCATTCCAGGTCGAAGCTCTATCTACTGAGTCACCAGCAGTCCGCCTTTCCATCTTTCTTTCTTTACTCTTTTGCAACTCTTTTCATACTCTCATGTCTGGTACACCCGTCCTCACACACAAGTAAGTGGTGGTGAATAAAGCACGTTGACATGTTTAATGCAGAATGACTACAAGTGTTATTTGATGGTTGGAAAGCATGGGAGCAAAAGAAATGTCTATAACTCAAGAAGTTTATGTTTTTAAGAATTCCCTTTCTCTTCCCTTCTCCAAACTCTACTTCCCTACGCATGTGTATGTGTGTGTGTGCGTGCGCATGCGTGCAAGCCCAATCATGTGCGGTACCCACGGCCACAGGCAGAGATTTCCTTTGTTGTAGAGTGCAAGTGTTTTTATTTTGGCGTGTGTCCCTAACCACCGTGGCACATTCCAGTCTGAACAAGTCAAGGGGAACAGTGGGTCACTCGGTGGTTTTACTGAGTGTCCTTGCTCGGGAAAGGAGTAACACCCAGGAAAAGCCAGGGGGTGGGGTGGCATTTTTTCATTTCTCTAAGGTGCTCACAGTCGTTGCCTGCATAAGAGGATATGACAGGAGGAGGGTGGGAGGGGAGACAACAGCTGTAAGGGTCGTCACATACGCTGAACAGCCGAGTCCAGCAGTAACAGGAACATCACTATGAGCTGAGGCCACGGGGTAGGATTTCTCTGACCAGTCCTGCCTTGGAAAGCCGTGAAGAAAGGAACACTGAGCCAGTTCCCTCAGAGGGCGCCGCTATTCACTGCACCTGTGCTCCAAGGGCTATCGAACATATTAAGACCTCTACCTTCGGGCACTTCCTGGGGTGCAGAGACTCGACCCACGCTCTCAGGTGTGGTGACTGAATAAGTATTGTTTTTATTCATTTTAATGGGGTGACATAGATAAACCAGGGTACATAGGTTCAGAGAAAGCATCTCCCGGTTATTTTGACATTTGATTATGTTGCATACCCATCACCCAATTTGACTTTGGGTGATGGGTATGAATAAGTATTTTTAAAAACCATTGTGATGTGGCTTCTGGTATATTTCAATGAGAAGTGAAAAATGAGCCATGAACCTTTAGCTCTTTTTTTTGTTAAAAACCTTCCCACGTCACCTTTACTACATCCCTGTTCCACACGAGGTCAGAAGTCTAGTTGTGGAGGAAGTCAGGGGATAGGGTGAAATCTGAGGTCGACAGAGGCTTAGAAAGGGGTGAGTATGGCCATACATGTTTCAGAATGCTAAGCTAGAAGCGTCCACATAGGAATACATTGTAAAATGTATTGTATAATAAATATGTATTTTCCGATGGCTTTAGGCGACCCCTGTGTTTTGGTCGTTCGACCCCCGCCGGGGTCGCGACCCACAGGTTGAGAACCGCTGGAATAGAGTCTCCATCGCTTCTCTCCTGAAAAATCTATGGAATCCTGTCTCAGTGACTCTCCCCACCCACAACTGTTGGGCCCGGTTCTCTCCACCGAGTATTCCTGGGAATCCCCAGAAGAGTCTGGCCCTGTTGTTTCTAAATTTCCTTCTATGAGAAGACTACCACGTAGAAGAAATGAGGAGGTAGCAGGGGTAGGAGTGAGGGTTCCCAACCTCACCAACCAAGCACCCTTCTCTTGCTGACCCCAGGTATGTGAAACCACTAACACACTGGAAACTAATGAACCTGTTTAATCTCATGATTTTACAGGAGAGGAAAGGAAACCCAGAGACGGGAAATGTGACCAAAGTCAGACACGTGCTGATGTCATTCCTTTTTTGGAACAAAGACTTATTATTAAACAGGAGGTAATAGAACTAAAATCCATTCCCAAATCTCCCACTTCCAGTGTCTTCTCTCTTTCTGGCTGTTTATTGAAAAGCAGTGGTAAAAAGTGTAGGCACAGGAAGTGGGTCTCTTGGATCACAATTCTAGTCCTATCACTTATCAACAGTGTGATTTCAGTGAATTGTTCAACCTGTAGGGGTCTCAGTGGGATAAAATGAAGATAATAATGATATCTACCTCATAGAAAACTTATAAATATTAAATAAGATGTTCCATGTAAAGCACTTAAAATAGGTCCTAGTTTTTAATACATTCTCAGGAAGTATTGATTATTACTCTTATAATCTGGAGAAAGATGACCTAAGGTATTCATTTATAATAAATGCTAGTTTTGTCAAGAATCACTCAATTTGATCTCATGCTAGAGGAAAACACAGTAAAAATACTGGATCCACTTTGCTGAACAAATGAGAAAATGTACACAGCAGAAACTCCTTTTAGAAGGTTTCTGCTATTCCTCCAGTCTGCCACCAGATGACAGCAGTTGATAAAAGGCCACATAGTTCAGGAAACCAATTGAACGCTTCTTCTTCCTGCAAGGTCAAAGAGAGCATCATTCAACAGCCTTCATTGAACCCCATACCTTTGTAAAGCCCCTTTCAGGAGTATGGCAATTTCCTTTCCTCTCTAGGACTTCTAAAATGCATGCTGACAAGGTTTTAAGTGTAGAACACACTCTAATGTATGTAATTACTCGTCATTTGAGGAAGCAATGCCAAAATATTTAGAAATTATAGGATTTACATTAAACCAGATTTTCACAGTGAATAAGCTATGTCCAAGCTAACAGAAGCAGTTGTTCACAAAATAAGATCCGAAGCATCTTTTAAAAAGCGCAGATTTCAGTCCTATTTCACTTTTGATTGAAGCATTGAAGAGTCAGTGGTAGTCTGTGTAGAACCGACATCTGTATGAATCTGATTAAACCTGAAGCACTGACTTGCCCAGTTCCTTCCTACCTAAATTATAATGGAGAGTGAGCCAGAAGGAGCCAGAAGGATTGCTTTGGAGGGTTAGTATAAAGAAGTAAAATGTAGCCTCCTGAGTACTTTGGACCAGAAATGAGGACTTCTACTCTGACAGGTTCAAGGCTCTGCTGAAGGGACCATTCATGGATACCTACTCCAGATGGCCCGCCGACAGTATGATCACAGAGCCAGACAAGTTGGGTTCCAATTCAGGTTCTGCCGTCTGCTATCTGGCCGTCTCTGAGGAATATATTTCACCTCCCTAAGCCTTAATCACCTGATTTATGAAACGGGAATGTAGCAGCTTCCTCACAAACATATCACTGAGAAGTGTGTGAACTGTAATTAGTGAGCGCTCAGGAAATGTTAGCTACCATTTCACAAATCTTTTACGCCAGGCTCTGAGGGTGCAATGGAGAATAAGGTAGAGGTGCACCAGCCTGGGTCAGACACAGACAAGAAATAAACACATATTGAGTGATAAGGGCTATAAAGGGAGAGAGTAGGGCACCGTAAGAACCCGCAGCCACTAAGCCAGTCAGAGAAGTAAAGGAAGGGTTCTCCTGGAGACGTGAACTCTATCCTGGAAACCACAGGATCATATATAATATATATCATTGTCCAGGTGGAGTGTCCACAGCAGAGAGAATAGAACCTACTAAGTCCTGAATTTCAGAGATTGCCTTTAGCTTGTAATTAATAATAATAATAATAATAATAATAGCTAACACTTTCTGAGAGCTTAGGATGTGCTGTGTATATACATACCTTACATGGATAAATGCCTTTACTCTTCATAATAACCCACATAAAGTATAATTGCAATCCTCATTTTACAGATGAGAAGAGTGAGGCGTAAAAAGATTAGGTCACGTGCTCAAGGTCAAATATCCAGGAAGTGGCAGAGCCAGAGCATGCATCCTGAATCTTGACTTTAAAGGAGTTACGGGGCTCTTGTCCAGAAAGAACCAATTATAATGGAGTTTTCTCTAAAGTAAATTGGGAGAGATCTCAAAAAGGCACACAAGCTAAAAAAACAAAAAAACCAAACAGATCTCCAACCCCATTAAACAGCACTTAAAAATCAATATCAACTCCCTGACGTCCTCAGGTCTGAGAACGAACAAGGGATTGTCCAGACAGAATCCCAGGACATCTACACATCAGACTAGCCCCAAAGGAAATGACAAGAGCCCTCTCTCATCACAAAGACCTCCTACATTGAGTTCTTTAAAACTATACTATCCCATATCATAGCCACCAGCTAAGTGAGCACCAAAATGTGGACACTGGCACTGAGGAACTGAATCTTAAATTTTAATTAATTAAGATTTAAATTTAAAAATCAAAGCGATATAAAATATTTGTTAAACACAAATTTAGTGTTTGCAGAGCTACATTTTTCTTTAACCACTGCATCACATAAAACATTATATTGTTGCCTGGCCTGTGGTGGTGCAGTGGATAGAGCACTGACCTGGAACGCTGAGGTTGCTGGTTCGAAACCCTGGGCTTGCCCGGTCAAAGCACACACGACAAGCAACCAATGAACAGCTACAATGAAGCAACTACTTCTCATCTCCCCACTCTTTTCTCTCTGTAAAATCAATAAATAAAATCTTAATAAATAAATGAAGCATTCATGCCTTTAAGAAAAAAGACATTTACTGCAGTATACGTGCTGGCACATCCTGTCTTTTCTTGCATCTTATCAATGATTGTTTTATGTTATTGCATGCTAAAATAATGTTTTAGATATATTGGTTAAATAAGTATACTATTAAAATTCATTTCACCTGTTTTCTTTTTAATGTTATTAAAAATTTTTTAATTATATATGTGGTTCACATGATAGCACTATTTCCCAGGGCTGACCTAAAGGAACCTGGAGGTTACATTCAGAGAGTCATCATGTTACCATCAGGGAAGAGTCTGAGATGGAGAATTTGGTCCCTTACACACACTACTTAGTGCTGTGCCCTTGTGCTTTGAATGTGTGACTTCCTTGAGCTTGAACTAGAAAAAGACACAAAAAATTGGCTTAAATTTTTTAACACAAGTGATTAAACCCATGTGTGGCAATGAGAAAAGCGCTGAATGGGGACTCAGACAGCAGGAAGCTCATAAATTAAGCTTGACTTTAACCAAATTCTTTCATCTCACACCTGCTTCCTCACTCTGGGCAGGCTAGATGCTTCTTCCTAAGAGCAGTTGGCACTGTAGAGTCATGATTAAATCAAGTTATCAGGATCCATTCTGCTCCCCATCAGAGAACAGACTGTCCATGCTCACAGAGTCAGCAAGGTCACATCAGAAATGAGCCCTTGGTGATGGAAAGGAAGAGAATGGACAGAGTGTGGGAGAACCCACACGGGCCCCTCACCTACAGAGAGGACAAGCCTGCAGTGGCTGTTCACATACCCTCTCCCCACCACTTCCAATTTTATGACCACGCACAGATATCTACTGGGAAGTCAAACACCCACTAAAAGATGATACTAATGTATTTAGTGTATATATACTGACCACAGGCACATGATAGATGGTGGGGATACAATATTAGTAAAACGAAAAGAAATGTATTGCACAGATAGTTATTTAATTTAGTACAAAGTATAAAGAAGAAACACTGGATATAAAGAAGGCTCAGAATAGAACCACATACCTTGTGTAGGTAATATATCTGACATGCCTGGTAAGCCAATGTAGCTTAGTGATGAAGAAATCAGACGGTATGTGCAGACAGTTGGCTTCAATGCCCAACTGTATAGCCTACTAAAGGTGTGACTCTGTGCCGGGGTCCAGCCCCGGGGGGGATCCAGGGGTCCCACAGGAAGAGACGGCGTCGGCGAAATCGAGTGAGAGAGCCGAATTCTTTTCTTTCTCTTTATTCTCCGGTTAGCATTTACTGCCAGGCATCTCTGCTCAATGCTAGTATAGCTCCCTTTTTATACACGCACACCGAGTTACAATCACATGGTGTTAATTATTACTTTTGTTTCACTATGTTTTCATGTTTCCAGATAACAGTTCATTTACATCTATGAGTCACAAACCAGGTAGCAAATCATTCAAAATACAAAATAACTTGAATAGCGATAACAACATCAGTAAAAGCTTTTAGAGTATTAGTTCTAAAAGGCTTGCCTCTAAAGAAATTAACATAACATTAAGAATAGCTTTCACCCAAAGATATGCAGAGTGGACTTGCAAGATAGCCCAGCAGCAACACAAGACATTCCATGGATTTCCCTACATTTTTAAATCTCATGAGAACATCTCATTGAGAAAGCCTAGCAATTGCCTTTAGTCAAAATACAATTCTCTTAGTAAAACATTCTTTTCTTGCTGACTATGCTCTCATCCTAGGCCACACAATGGGCCATCCTACTATACCTACCTAAGATACTATTGTCTAATCAAATATTACTTATTTATTATATTTAAACACTAGTTAAGTTTTGACTCTATTCTTCTCAGAATATACCACTATTTGCAGATCAAAGAAGAAAGGAATGTTTCTCTACTTATCACATGAAAAGGCTAGGGAAGATAAATGTTAAGTGAAGGCCTAAGGGTGCTCTGAGCACAGCCACTGCTTCCTAACCATTCACAAGTCACAAACTATTCTTTTTAACATGATTAAGAAGGAATTCTCCTACAAACTTAACCCTTTATGAAGGATATCATAGCCAGCCTCTTATGTCTATGAGCCCAGTTCAAGGGGCTTACAGGCTTTTCTGTGGAACTCACACCCTCTGTCTCATTTCCAAAGAAATCACTATGAATCTACAGGGAAAGCACGGTACTATTATCCCTGTGCCATAATTAATAGCACACACCCAGAAAAAAAAGGGGGATATAAGGCCAGATTAATTTAAAAAGTCAAAGGGGAAGTATCGTGCCTTTCCTTGCGGTGACTTTGTCAACCCGCAGCTGTTGGTCTTTACTGCGGTGACTCTATCTTCTTTTGCTGTGACTTTGTCAACCAGCAGTTGTGGATCTTCTTCTGCTGTGACCTAGTTAGCCAGCATTAGTGGATCGGCTCCCGACATCTCCCCCTTTTTTATTATTTAAATAAAGCTTTTGTATTTTCACCGCTATTTCCCTGTGATTGTTGTTTAAAAGTCGGAACATGACTGGAAGGACAAGAAGAGTGATAATTGCCACAGCTATTATTATGCCTATATCAGTAGCCAGAGAGGTCAGGCCATGCATAGAAAACATACTTTTAATGTTTTCAACAAATTGATCAGCTACTTCTGAGGCAGAGACTAAAGAGCCTGAATGTCCTAAATTTTGTATCTGCTGATGTAATTTCTTCAAATCTAAACTAATATCACTATTATTCTATACATCTAACAAATGATTTTGTATATTATTCCATGCTATGATAGACTGATTGTATTCTAAAGGAGTCACACATATCCACCTGAATTCTGCATGGCATCTAAGAGTCATCCTAGCCTTCATAGCTAACAGCTCATTACCTATGTGAATAAAAGCCTCCTCTAAAGCATTCACTTTCATTTCTAACTTTCTATCTAGAGTCTCCTGTACTGCTAATGCAAAAGATATATTACAAGATAAACTATCTACATGATTTGCAGTGTGAACTGATTGAGCTAAAGCAGTGGTGGAAGCAGCTACAGATCCTATAATAGCAATAAGAGCAGTAATTCCCAAAATCAATTCGGCAACAAATCGCTTTCCTCGATGGTGAGCAAGCGCTTCAGAAACAGCCTGTAGTGCATGCAACCCTGGGTCATCATACCAAGGCTGAGACAGACTAACAGGTAACATCACATAAGGTGGCTGCCGCAAAATAAACATAACTTGAGCTTTGGTGTCATAAGATAGACAGTTTGTTAAAACACAGCGAGAGCAGGAAATGCTAAATATAGAATTATAAGTACTAACAGAAAGATTACTGTCTATTGTAGCAATCAAGAGTACATAAGGAGCCTGTACACAAGCCTGAACAAAAATATTCTGAGCAGGATAAGGGTAAGGCCTAACTAAATATGCTGGTGCAGCAGCTGCAATTAGCTGCCAAAGCTTTGTTTGATACCTGGTGGTTAATTCATCCTGATAAGTCAGCTGTGCAGGTATCCATCCAGCAGACTGCCAACGTGTGACGATTTTATTTAAAGGATTATATTTATCTGACCAACTGTAATCGTCTTTCATTTTCTGCACTAATTTTCTATAATCATATTCAGAATAAGGACTAGACCAATCTTGTACAGTGAAATTAACAGCATATGCAGTATAATTCATATAATTGTAATATGCACATTCTTGCCATGGGGGAAAACCAAATCTATTCTCCACAGACCACCAGTAAGGCTCTTGAGTTGCCTTTTTTGGAGGATAAAGTTCACATGGGTGAAATCCCTTAGGAGGCAATGTAACAGGATTATACTCATGGGTGTCAGGGCCTCCAGGCATTAAAATTGTGAGAGACCATAAGTCTCTTGTTGGGTGTCCAGGTTTATTACTTTTAGGAGAGTCAGTCAAAATAGTCTTAAGTGTAGTAGGAAAACACCCAGAAATCTTGTATTATTAAATATAAAACATATAGGTACCTTATCCGTTTTCCCATGAAATGAGAAATTTGAATTAGTTTTATGCATAATAAAAGAACTACATGATCCTCCCAAAAACTTAGTATGATTATTAAACACAGGTATATCATCTCCTCCCCAAGTAACAGGCTTAACTAATGGTGGATTTGGAATATAAGCCCAATAAGATTTGTTTTGTTCAGTAGCCTCAACATTAAGTACCTGAATTGAAAGTACAGCTAGCATAGCAATAAACATATTAACAGGGTTACGCTCTATATTTTGTTGACGACAAATTGAATCAGCCCTTTCAGACAACGCCTTCAACTGGCCCCAGGTTGGTGGGTTGACAGTTCGAGTAGAGCGAGCCATCCGTTGATAGGGAGGTCGTCTAGCTTCCTGTAGTGACAATCGCTGTATCCCTCGAGTAACAGGATCATACGGAGAGCTCCTTGATGACTTTTGCTGGAAAGTCACTGGTGATGCGGGTGGCACAGGAGTCTCCTTCTGGCTGGGAGGGGGCAGCAGATTTCTAGAAGTCTTAGTGGGATAAATTACTGATTGTCTTTTTAGAAATTGCAGCAGTGGGCGAGCAGGAAGATGAAATAAAACCTGCCCTGTAAAATTACTAAAAGCAATTTGAATTTAGATTCACAAATTTTTGACAAAGCGTGGGACTGTTTTTCATTCCCTGGGGCAATACCTTCCACTGATATTTTTCATAAGGTTGTTTAAAATTTTCTGATAGCAGACTAAATGCAAACCTTCGACAATCCTGTGTAGCTAATGGTATAGTAAAAAAGCAGTCTTGTAAATCTATAACAATTACACTGTAGCCATGAGGCACTGCAACTGGTGAGGGGTTTAAGGGTTCTTATTCATCTATATAAATCATTTCCGTATATTTGGAGCTATTTCTAAAAAGACAAAAAGTGTTATTAACCGGATTAAACAAAAGAGGGTAAAAGTTTGCAGAAGAAACAGGTTCAGCATTTCCTGTAGGACTCCAGCGTCTCTCAGCTGTTGAATAATTCTGTATATCAGCATTTAAAAAAAATTTTTTAAAGTAAGAAGCATGATAAAGAAGATTTGCAGTGGTTCCAGTATACGAGTTTTCTATATTTATAAAAACATTTCTACTTCATTAATTAACAGGCAATTTAAAGAACACATTAAAGCTGGAAAACTTTAGTGACTTTTATTATTTTTCTATATTAAAAACAAATCTACACCTTTGTTAGGCAAATCTACTCTGCTTCATGCTCTGCAGCGGCAGCAAGCAGCCTGAAGCTTGAAGCAGTTTAGTCAAAATCAACAAGTCTTTAGGATTTATGTTTCATACTATTTAAATTTAAATGAGCGCGCTTTATTTGTTTCAATTAAAATTATAAATTTGTAGGGATGATATTTTTATAATATTAGAGCCGGCATATTCAATTTTTGCATGCAAGAACTTAAAAAAATCACATTTAGACAACATTAAACAAAGACCAA
Source organism: Saccopteryx leptura (assembly GCF_036850995.1). NCBI lineage: Eukaryota > Metazoa > Chordata > Mammalia > Chiroptera > Emballonuridae > Saccopteryx > Saccopteryx leptura. The sequence continues at coordinate 368,758,001 of NC_089503.1, read as the reverse complement.
ACACAAACAAGAATTAAACAAAGTAGACAAACCAGACAAATTAGAGAGAAACCCGGGATTTTAGAGATCAGAATATGGCCTGCTTGATTTTTACACAGGGCAGTTTTGATTGGAACATATTGAATAGAAACTAAACAGAACTCTCTCTTGAAAAGTTTCAAGAACGGCCGTTTATGAGATTCTGTTTAGTCATATCCAAACAGGTGTTTCCTTTGCCCTCTTTTCAGGCATAGAATAGGAAAGAAATAAAATGAGTTGAGAGAAAGAGGAGAACAGAAAAAACTAATTTTTCCAAACTCTTAAGTCCTTCTATTTACTAAAGAAAATCAGATAATAACACAACTTTAAAACTCATCTCAGTCTCTAATTATTCTTAAATTCTAATAGCTGGTACAACCGGCAGCCGAAATCCCTCCATTTCAACCCCCACAAGAGGCTTGTTTCTCATATTTTGCATGGAGGCATGGGGGAGGCCCGAGTGGGGACTGAGACAGACGGGAGTTGACAAATGGATTCAAGCTGGCCCCAATTGTTATCGGGGCCTGAGGCTGGCCCCCTTGCCAGTTTCCCTGATTGCTACTTTGATTACTTGTCAGATTTGAATTATGTGGGGGCTGCCATTCTATTCCTAACTTTGGTCCTAATGGCTGTCCGTTTTTGTGAAATTTAGAATGGCACAGCTTTGCCCAATGATATCCTTCCTGACAGCGTGGACACAAAGTCCTAGGCAATGGGACATTATTATTAGCATTATTAATTATGGGAGCTGTCCCTTGCACTCCTGGGCCTGCTTGCCCACTCTTGTTAGGGCATTGTTGGCTAAAGTGGCCCGTTTGGTTACAAGTAAAGCAAGTAAGACTTCCCTTAGAGGAAGCTTCATTGACAGAAGGCATTTTTCCTTGATACATGGTCTTAATAAATTGAGGATATGTTTCTCCTTTTAAAGCTGCAGCAATAGTTACTCCCTGAACAAAAGCAGGATTTACATCCTGACAGGCTTTGATGAAATTCCCTATTCATTCCTTCTCTCCTCACTGACCGCAACATAGCCTGGCAAGTGGAATTAGCATTTTCATAAGCCAACTGTTTAATTATAATATCTCCTGCCGCCTCATCCGAAACAACTCCTCTCACTGCTTGAATCAACTGAGCAACAAACTCCCCACAAGGTTCATCACCTTTCTGTTTTACTCCTACCACAGTAACATTTCCACCAGATGAAGCAGGCAACTTTCTCCAAGCTGATATAGCACAATTATTCACTTGTATCAAAGCTGGTTTAGAAAGTTTTAACTGTTCACTAACATCAGCAAACTCTCCCTCTCCCGCAATCATTCCTCCAATTACAGGATTATGAGTCCTCCGATTCCCAACTGCCTGCTGTTTAGCTTGCTCCTCATATTCAGCTCTCCAAAGGAGACAATTTCCTCCAGACAAACAAGCCCTAGCCACTTGTTCCCAATCATAAGGAGTCATACAATTATGAGAAACTATTTCCACCAAAGACATAGTATAAGGAGAGGTGGGTCCATATTGACTGCAAGCCATTTTCAACTCTTTCAATAATTTATAAGAAAGCGGCTCCCATGTAGGATTCTCCTCATCATCAAATTCACCTGCCACAGCCACAGGAAAACATAATGCCAAATCAGTTTCCCCTTGGTCACAAGAAGCTTGAATTGCCTTCTGCAACCCTGTTAATTCTGATGATTTTTTCTTTTCATTAACATCTGGTGATTGTACTGGTAGAGGCAAAGACATTTTAATAGCCTTATTTTCATCCTTTTTGTCAGTCTTGGAGGGATATAATATGGGCAAGACTGTTTTTGACTTCCAATCCTCATTATTCCTATTATTTTTAGCTGCCTCATCTTCTAATTCAGCCTCATCTGTTGGAGATAAATGATTTTCACTATCATTCTGATGTTTACTTAATTTTAAAGAGGCCATAGCATGATTTGTACTATCTTGAGACTGCCTTTTACTTCTAATTAACGGAGTCTCTTCTTTTGGAGGAGCAGTTGCCTTAGAAAGTTTATGCATCTCATGTTCTGGATTTAAGGCATCTTTAATCAAGCTCCATAAAGCAAATGTATCAACTGGAACCTTTTCTGGTCCGTGTAGCTCATAATAAAGTTTTAAATCTTCTCCAACTTTAACCCATTTCTCAAAATCAAGCGTTCCCTCATCTGGAAACCATGGAGAACATTTTTGTACGAATTTCATAAAACGAGCTACTTGTTTAGAGGAGACCTTAACTCCTTTTTGGGAAAGTGTATACTTAATAACTTTCATAAAGAGTCTTCTTTCTTTAGACTCAGTATGGCCCATGACTTCTCAAAATCTTAAGTTCTGAAATTCTCCACCTATCCTCACCCTGTCTTTCTTACAGGGGGGTCTGCAGCACCCTGAGTGGAGTCCTAGCCGTCCCGAGACAACGAGGGGGGATTACCTGTAGGTCCCTGTATCGGGCGCCAAATGCCGGGGTCCAGCCCCGGGGGGGATCCAGGGGTCCCACAGGAAGAGACGGCGTCGGCGAAATCGAGTGAGAGAGCCGAATTCTTTTCTTTCTCTTTATTCTCCGGTTAGCATTTACTGCCAGGCATCTCTGCTCAATGCTAGTATAGCTCCCTTTTTATACACGCACACCGAGTTACAATCACATGGTGTTAATTATTACTTTTGTTTCACTATGTTTTCATGTTTCCAGATAACAGTTCATTTACATCTATGAGTCACAAGTCAGGTAGCAAATCATTCAAAATACAAAATAACTTGAATAGCGATAACAACATCAGTAAAAGCTTTTAGAGTATTAGTTCTAAAAGGCTTGCCTCTAAAGAAATTAACATAACATTAAGAATAGCTTTCACCCAAAGATATGCAGAGTGGACTTGCAAGATAGCCCAGCAGCAACACAAGACATTCCATGGATTTCCCTACATTTTTAAATCTCATGAGAACATCTCATTGAGAAAGCCTAGCAATTGCCTTTAGTCAAAATACAATTCTCTTAGTAAAACATTCTTTTCTTGCTGACTATGCTCTCATCCTAGGCCACACAATGGGCCATTCTACTATACCTACCTAAGATACTATTGTCTAATCAAATATTACTTATTTATTATATTTAAACACTAGTTAAGTTTTGACTCTATTCTTCTCAGAATATACCACTATTTGCAGATCAAAGAAGCAAGGAATGTTTCTCTACTTATCACATGAAAAGGCTAGGGAAGATAAATGTTAAGTGAAGGCCTAAGGGTGCTCTGAGCACAGCCACTGCTTCCTACCCATTCACAAGTCACAAACTATTCTTTTTAACATGATTAAGAAGGAATTCTCCTACAAACTTAACCCTTTATGAGGGATATCATAGCCAGCCTCTTATGTCTATGAGCCCAGTTCAAGGGGCTTACAGGCTTTTCTGTGGAACTCACACCCTCTGTCTCATTTCCAAAGAAATCACTATGAATCTACAGGGAAAGCACGGTACTATTATCCCTGTGCCATAATTAATAGCACACACCCAGAAAAGGGGGGATATAAGGCCAGATTAATTTAAAAAGTCAAAGGGGAAGTATCGTGCCTTTCCTTGCGGTGACTTTGTCAACCCGCAGCTGTTGGTCTTTACTGCGGTGACTCTATCTTCTTTTGCTGTGACTTTGTCAACCAGCAGTTGTGGATCTTCTTCTGCTGTGACCTAGTTAGCCAGCATTAGTGGATCGGCTCCCGACAACTCTGAGCATGTTGTCTAGCTACTCTATTCTTTATTTTTCTCACTTGAAAAATAGGGATGATCATAATAGTATCTACCTCTGAGAGTGGTTGGAAGGAGTTAGTTGGTCGATACAGAACACTAGTTCTGCTAGTAGGAGTATAAATTGGAACCCAGGTTTTCAGAAAGTAATTTGACAATATGTAATAGGACTCCCAAAAATGTTCATAACCTGGGCCCTGGTCGGTTGGCTCAGTGGTAGAGCGTTGGCCTGGCGTGCAGGCGTCCCGGGTTCAATTCCCGGCCAGGGCACACAGGAGAAGTGCCCATATGCTTCTCCACCCCTACCCTTCTCCTTTCTCTCTGTCTCTCTCTTCCCCTCCCGTAGCCAAGGCTCCATTGGAGCAAAGTTGGCCCAGGTGCTGAGGATGGCTCTATGGCCTCTGCCTCAGGTGCTAGAATGGCTCTGGTTGCGACAGAGCGACGCCCCGGATGGGCAGAGCATCGCCCTCTGGTGGGCGTACCGGGTGGATCCGGTTGGGCGCATGCGGAAGTCTGTCTGACTGCCTCCCGGTTTCCAGTTTCAGAAAAATACAAAAATATATATATATATAGTCATAACCTGTAAATTTCACTTTCAGGGTCCAAATAAAATAATGCAAAGCAGATACAAAGATTGATGTGCAGAGATGGTAATCACAGTATTACATAGCAGAATACATGAAATAGTCTAATTACTCAATAATATAGAAATATTAACTAAATTATGGTTTATCCACAAAAAGACAATTTAGGTTTCCAATAAAAATATATACAAAGATTTTTAATCATGTGGGAAAGTATGTATCATACAACTTTAAATTTTAAAAATGTCATCTATAAAGTTGAATATTCAGGCTAATTTCAGCTGCATATGACAATAGACATAAAAAGGGGGAAATATGCAAAAATAAAAGGGTATTTATTGTGATGTTTTTATGAGGCAATAGAGTAATGGGTGAATTGTATTTATCATATGAATACATTTCTACAGGTTCCGGTTTTTCGAAATGTGCCGGGAAACACAATGTTCCCCTACACCAGCAGCAATCGGATGGGCATGTGAGGGGAGCCCCAGGGTTGCATTCGGAGTTGAATTAGAAAGAATAGCTGCAGGTCAGGAGTCCCTAATCAAGCCTGCAATCCCAGGGTTTAGGATACAAAAGTCAGGTCTCTGAGCACAGGATGAAATCAGAAAATTGATCTTTGTTCCTTCAACATTTCTCTATGTACCCTTTCCTCATCCCACCCTTACCCCCTTCCTAGGTGACCTTGGACTTGGCCAGTAACCCACACTACCATGTGATTGATTTAACATCTCTTATTCTAATAAAGAGTTCCAGAGAATGGGCAAAAGCTTGACAGTAGGCAACGAAGTATACCTCTGGCAATGGCATTTCAAGCATTACAGTAACTGCCTGGTGAGATAAATGTGCCCAAGACGCTGTTTTGAAGATGGTTGTGCATTCAGCCAGCTGGAGCTTCAAACATTCTGTCTTTTTTCCCTGTGGGCAATAAAGAGGTTTCACTCTCCCACGAGGGCTATCAATCTTGACCCTGATCCTTATGACCCACCCACATGTGGAAAATCTCATTAAAAACTAACTGTATCGGTTTTCCTCAATCCCCACCTCACTGCAGGCTACTTCTTACAGCATCAGACCTAAGATCCTTGCATTTGATCAAGCATGTCCACAACAAAGTTTCACTCATGGGCAGCTACATAAGAGTCACAAAGATGAGTGTGGCTTTTCAGGAGAGCTCCCATCATCTCAGAAGATTTTTTTTTTATTATTCTTATGGAAGCATGTAGTCTGATGAGGAGGAATGCTACAGGCAAACCACAGCCTCTGGGGCCTGGTGGTCCTTTGCTCAGATGCCTCAGGCCAGCCCAGGGTGTGGGCTGTGCTCATATGCTGGTACTCTGCAAAGTCCTACATAGGAGGCATCTGGGAGAGGGGAGAAGGGCGAGGTGGAGGAGGGTATGGGGATAAATGGTGATGGACAGAGACTTGACGTGAGGTGGGGAACATACAAAACAGTGTACAGATGTGTTATAGAATTGTGTACCTAAAACCTATATTTTGTTAACCAGTTATCACCCCAATAAATTCAATAAAAACTTTTTAAGAAATTAAATTAAATTTTTAAAGAACAAATAAAGTAGTCATTACATTGTCGATGCTCACCTAAAAAATAAAAAAGATGTCTAGAGAACAAAGCTCACAATTATATCTACATATTTTCATAAAAGATTCTTAAATTCTTGAAAAAAATTAATTGTATTGCATGACCATTTTCCTTTCCATTTGTATTGACATTAAATATTTTAAATTTTATCAAAGATAAATAAGAGTATTTTTATCGTTCTAAGAGTGAAGATTTCATTCCAGTTATAATTTCATTCCAACATTTATCTTCGATGTGTTTTCCAGGCTGTCTTTTAATCGCTATCTTGTTGCAGACAAATTCAGAATTATTGGATTCTTTTTATTCAATATCTTTCCCATTACATGCTGCTTTTCTTATACTCACAAGCTGTTAAAGCCTCTAAACCACCTGCTAACTTTCATCAATATAAATATTTTATTCTTGTAGGGATTGAATGGTTAGATTTTTAACTTCAGTAGGAAAATCTTTTTGTAAGGAAATTACAATTCTTTTACAAACTGTTCTGTCAGTTTGTCATTTAGTTACAATCTCTTTCATTTGCATAGTTTCTGTAAGTAAACGGGAAACTTTATTTCTTTAGAAAATACATCATAAAATAATCTTAACTGAATTTATATGTTTTACTAACATTCAAAAATTATCATATTATAATCCAGCATTTTAAATTACAATATTTATTTAGTAACAGTTGACCTTCCTGCTAAGAGATACAAACTATAGATTCTTCTTCATGTAACTGAAATATAATAACTCTTAATAAAGAAACTATATATATATATTTTCTCCCTTTATTTAGACTTGATTGCCTGAAACTATTAGACATGCTCTTATACCTTACAGTTCTAACATCAGATCTAATTTACCAAAGAATTCTACTTAAATTTGGATTCATTTATTTCTGGTTTCTCTTTTTTAAGAAATCCTTACATTTTAATAATATTTAGTAGATAGAGAATTCAGTATACATTGTTTCATATACTTCAGCCTTAAGTATGTTCTTTCTACCCTTAAAGATTATCAATCTCTATTTTTCTTTGTAGTCAGTATTATTTTTAAATGCCTGTAATGGCCCTGGCCAGTTGGCTCAGTGGTAGAGCGTTGGCCTGGCATGCGGGAGTCCCGGGTTCGATTCCCAGCCAGGGCACACAGGAGAAGCACCCATCTGCTTCTCCACCCCTCCCCCTCTCCTTCCTCTCTGTCTCTCTCTTCCCCTCCTGCAGCCAAGGCTCCATTGGAGCAAAGTTTGCCTGGGCGCTGAGGATGGCTCTGTGGCCTCTGCCTCAAGCGCTAGAATGGCTCTGATTGTGGCAGAGTGATGCCCCAGATGGGCAGAGCATCACCCCCTGGTGGGCATGCCGGGTGGATCCCAGTCGGGCGCATGCAGGAGTCTGTCTGACTGCCTCCCGGTTTCCAACTTCAGAAAAGTACAAAAAATAAATAAAAATAAAAAATAAAAAAATAGGCCCTGGCCAGTTGGCTCAGTGGTAGAGCGTCGGCCTGGCATGCAGGGGACCTGGGTTCGATTCCCGGCCAGGGCACATAGGAGAAGCGCCCATTTGCTTCTCCATCCCCCCTCCTTCCTCTCTGTCTCTCTCTTCCCCTCCCGCAGCCAAGGCTCCATTGGAGCAAAGATGGCCTGGGCGCTGGGGATGGCTCCTTGGCCGCTGCCCCAGGCGCTAGAGTGGCTCTGGTCGCGGCAGAGCGACGCCCCAGAGGGGCAGAACATCGCCCCCTGGTGGGCAGAGCGTCGCCCCTGGTGGGCGTGCCGGGTGGATACCGGTTGGGCGCATGTGGGAGTCTGTCTGACTGTCTCTCCCGGTTTCCAGCTTCAGAGAAATACAAAAAAAATAAAAATAAAATAAAATAAATAAAAATAAAAAATAAAAAAATAAATGCCTGTAATGAATTTGACACTTTACCATCTTTTAGCAATTAATCAATTAAAGATGAAGAACCGTGTATTTAGCAAGGTTGTGTACTTCCATTAAATAGCATAGTTTTTGAAGTGCCAGGATTTCAATCCACATGCCTGACTCTAACAAGTGCTAAAAGAACTGAATCCCTGGGGAAGATAAACCACATGGAAATGAATGACAAATCATTTTTTTAACAATTGGTACACACAATTTGTGTCCTCAATTAAACTGTATGGTGGAGTTTATTTTATAAAAGCTCCTCATCTCTTCCCTGGTTAAAAACCACTACTCTAGGGAAAGAAAGATTGAGAGATTTGTCAGAAGTTCCGTAGAGAGCGTTAGCCTCATACATTTGAATATGATCAAAGGACAGTTAGGTTTAGATATTTGAGGGTGGGAGTGATGTAAATGAAGGACCCACTTGGCTTACCACAACCACAGCTGCAGAAAGGGGTTCTCCTCACTAACAGCCAAACAGACACGTTTCCCATCATCTAGTTAAGATGGTACCTATTACCTTCCCCCCAAAACCTATCGCTTTGTGTTCTTTCCTTCAAAACAGATTAGACTTAACATCCTCAAAACAACTTTACCAAAAACTAAAAGGAAAAACTACAATGAATAGAATATGAAAGAAAAAAAAAGCTGAACATACAAGGTAACAGTTAAGAAACTTAGATATAGCCAAACTCTAGTCATAAATTTCTATATCAACAAAATGTTTTTCATACATATAGGTCCCTATTCTTCTTTTCATCTTCAAGGATACTCCTACAAGAAAATCATTTAGGATCACCCAGACATTTCCTTCCTACCTCCCAAATCAGTGCTCTTAAATCAACCCAACCCATGGTTGCCTTATCTCTGACTTCCTTAAGTGAGAAGAACCCCTTTCCAATCTGGTCCTCCAGTTTGAGCACTCTGACACTCCGGAGATTCTAGCATCACCTTGTGTATATTTCTCCTGGCCAGTGCTAGTGTTTGGCTCAGCCTTTGGTGACACTTGGTTTCTTCTTCTTGAATTTCCCCATAGTACCAAAGCAATGATTTCACAATGGTTTGACAAGTCTCATCTTGGCCTGGCTTAGTTACAACTTCATCCTACCTTCTTTTGGCCCATCAGAGCCCCAACTAAATCTTCTTGTTGTTAAATGCCCTGTTTCTCTTAAGGAAACCAGTGGATCTTCCCTCCTGAAAACAAAAGAATTTTTCGTACACATAAATTTTTACTTGTAATTTTAATAAATCCACTGATCTTTTGTATCCCATCCATAGACTTTCTAAAAATCCATGGACCCTAAATTAAGAATCCCTAACTCAAAACCTTCTGTCCTTTCCCAGTTCTGGTCTGAACAAACATGGTTCCCAGCCCATGTGTAAACAGAGCTGACTAACATCCAGAAATCCTGCCATCCATTTAACCTCTCTAATCTTCTTTCGTATAATGAGTTGCTTGCAAAAGTTTAAACCTTTATAATTGTACAGTTTTCAAACCATTTAGCCATACAACAGTCAAAAAGTGAGAGGTTATCTAGTTTCTACAGAAATACTTTACAGAAACACAGACTTGCTGAAATGGGAGCATTATGTTTGCAAGACAAAAAGCTAGCTGGAACGAAGCAAAGCCGGAGATTATGAAGGATGGGGCTGGAGAAGACGGGCAGTACCACATGTGGAGGAACTTGATGTCCAACAAAAGGGTCTAGACCTTATCTGTCCTGTAATAACTTTCCACAGGAAAACCTTTGGGGACAGCAACGGCTAAGGAAGATGGATGTGGTTTTAGTTGAACAAGATCAGTTTCAAGGAGGAGAGTCTGGAAATGGGGAAGTCCACAGTGGGAAGTGATGACTATGGGAAGAGCATGAGGGAATGGGGACCTGAGGAAGGTGAAAAGAACTCCCTTTCCCTAGCAGAACACCAGGGAGTCAATAGGGCACAGGGCTCACTCAGCAACGAACTGCAGTAGTGTCGGAACTCAGAAGGGAGGTAGCGAGGGACCAGAGAAAGGCAGCGAACAGTCAAGAACAATGAAAAGGTTTGGGAGTTCATTAGTTTGGAAGATACTACTTAAAGATAAAACAACAAAATTTACAAATGGGGAAAGTTTGGTAAGAAATAACAATAAATTTCCAAGACAGTTAACAACATCTCTTTCTCTGAATGTGTTTAAAGCATAGACACTTAGGCAAATTTTTAAGAACACCTATTGATTGGATAAGTTCTCCAGGCTATTTCCATTTTTTTATTCTCTAGATCTATCACTTAAAGCCATGTCTACACACTGTCCAAACCTACAGATAAAAAGTCAAAAAATTAAGCTCTGGCTGGATAGCTCAGTTGGTTAGAGCGCTCTCACGATATGCAAAGGTTGAGGGTTTGATCCCCGGTCAGGGCACATGGAGGAACAGAGGAACAGACCGATGTTTCTCTCTCTCTCTCTCTCTCTCTCTCTTTCTCTCACTCTCGCTCTCTCTAAATCAATCAATAAATTTTTAATGAAAAAATTAGCCCATATGGATATAATAGTGCATAAAGAAGAAATAAGTTATATTTGTCAGTAAGTAGACAAAACATTCTGTCTTTCTTCATCTGTTTTGTTTTGTTACACCCCACATGAACCAATAGCCTTAGACTGACAGCTTATTTTCTTTTTATACATCCTCTTTCTATAGATTACAGACTGCATGAAACTTTGAGCTTCTACAAGAACTCATTGTAGTCAATGATGAATATGATTGTGATGACTAAAAATAAAAATACATAATATGTATGTCTCTGTGCAAAAAAATATTCCCATCTTTACAATAACTTTATGATGTAAGTATTATTATATGATTGCCATTTTAAAGATCAGAAACTTGAGGCCTAGAGAACACTAAGTAGTTTAACTAAGGTAACATAGCTAATCGACAACAGAGTGAATCCAGATATGTCAGTTTTCTTATGAATAGAAATATTAGAAAAACTCTTCGAGTTTATTTCATCCAGTGCTTCTCCTGAAATGGTCATTTTTACTGCTTTTTATATAATAGTTGTTCAATAAATGTTTATTGTAAGGATGAATGGATGGATGGAGATGTTTGATGAATTAGGACAACCAGTAGGAAACATATTTCTACTGAGTCCAGGTTCCCAAACAAAAGCATTTCTATAGTCTTCCTAGGTGCACACCATGCACCCTGCTGAAGTATCTCTTCTGGCAACAGCATACAGACAGACGAGTGAGTTTCTCAACGCAGGCAAATGGTCTGTCAACCACTTCCTTGATGGCTGTTTACTCATCATGTCTAGCAGATGCTGTGTTTAGCCCACGTAGGACCTTGGCTTCCTATCACTCACTTTCATGTGTTAAGCTCACCACATTTGATTTTCATGCTTATGCAGCAGATGCTATCAAAGAAAGGTTTAAAAACTACATAGATTCAATAGGAGTCATATAAAATTACATAAAACATATAGCTATTTTTAAAAGTGGCAAATAATGGGTCCCTCTCTAGCCTTTTTAGACAAGGAAACCACCTTGAAAAGATTAATAAACAAGCATATATTAAACATCTTCCATATTTATACACTTGGGACAATGCTAAGAATTGCAACTTAACAAGTTTAACTCTAATGGATAAACAAGAAATTTATATGTAAATATACAGATACATATTCAAATATATTGTACATATAAATTACATAATATATATGACATACAGATATAAATAATATACATATACATATTTAAAATACAGGGTGAGGCCAAAGTAGGTTTAGAGTATTTATAGGGAAAAATAATACAATAATTAATAAATAATAACACAAGAATCACTCTGTTTTCGTACTCACAACTGTAAACCTGCTTTTGCCCCACCCTGTATAATGCTTTAACAAACTGTAAACCATCATATCACCCAGGTTGAGGAAGAAGAATAAAGCTCAAAGAGCTAGAAGCATCCTTGTCAAGATTTGACAGTATGGAGGAAAGAAATTACTTTGCTACCTTTTTTCTTTGTAGCAGAAGGAAATTTGCTTCGAGTACACACATCAGTGAGAGTGTCTTCCCAACCCACACTCCTTTGCTTCCAGAACATGGCTAAATTAACCACAAGGCTGGATCTCCAGCAGTCTTGTTCGTACTACATGATCCCTACTCAACCAAAATTGGTTAGTCATGTGACTCAAGTTAAGCCAATCAGGTTCTCCTGAATCCATGGCTTGGAACTAAGAAATTCCTACCAGTGAACTCAAGAAAACATGCACATGGAAAAGCCAGAAGCCCAGAGAAATGGAATTCACAGAGAGAACAATGACATTATTCAGAAAAGAGGGAGTTTGAGAAATTGAGGAAGCAACTGCCTAAGACCTCTTTGTTGTTCAACTCCTGTTCCAGTATCACTGAATTCCTACTATCATGCCTACTTTTGATTTCATGGAACCATCTTTATAGCCCTATAACTAATTGCACTTCTTTGCTTAAGCTAGCTCAACTGACTTTCTAGTACAAAGAAACTATATAATCTTCAAATTTTCTTAATAAAACCTAAACAATAATACAAAACCCTTATATATCCTATCATAATAATATGTATTTGACCAAATATCTAATTAATAAGATACTAGTCACTGTATTGATTAATAGTATATAAATTGAAATTAGTTTTAAATGCATTAATAGGAGACTAAATAAACGATGACATATTCATACAATTAAATTTTTACCAAATATTTAAAGATGATATGTACATCAGAGTTTTCAAAATCAATTGCTTTTTAACTCCTATCATCTTACATGAAGCATTGGGTTCACAAGGTTTAACTCAATTCTGGTCTAGTGTTTAAAACCCTGACTTACGCAGTTTTTCTCCATAGCTAAAACACATTATGACTGTAATGTCCTAGTTCTTCAGATGAAAGAGAAAACCAGTCTGATTCATAGCCATCATATAATATTCTCCTAGGTAGTTCTCATGCTTAAAGTCTACTTCTTCCAACATCCCCCCCCCCACCTATTTTTAGAAAAACAAAAAAGGTTACTAATCTTCTAATCCCAACAAGAAATTAAGCACTAACCCTTTTACCTCAATCCTCAGTGAAACAAAGACATGTAAACACCCTATCCGCTCCTTCCTTATTTATTTATGTGGAAATCTCCAGTTAGAGGGGATCACAAAATAACTATATGTTGGGTAATGTCTTAGTCTAGACACAGTCACAGCACTAGACAAAGAGGAATTGGTAAAACAGAGATAATGGACAATAAAACAGAGTAAATGAAAGAGGTGATACCTTTTAATGGATGAATAAAAGATAATTTAATAAGTTTTAAGTTTTTGAAACTTCAAAAATATCAAAGTCAACTTCAAATAATTGGAAAATGGATCACAAAGTAAGTTTTAAAAATGTTTTCAATATCAATATTTTCAATTTGTCACAGTGAAAAGTCTTGAGAATCAAATACATCTGAGATTCATCTCTGGGCTATGATCAGCCAACTAGATAATCTTGGACAAGTTACTGAAACCTTCCAAAACTTGGCTTTTTTTTCTGTAAAAATTTTGATAATAGCATCCTATAGGGTTATTACAGAGACTAAATTAATTAAATAAATGAATAAATATAAAATAAGTCCTGCTGTTACATTACAAAATTTATATAATTCACATTTATTTAACATCTGTCATGTCACAGACCACTATTTTTATATCTTCATAGACCTTTCTGTTGTATATATTTTTTATATTTTTAATGTTTATTGCCCATGGAATAACGTTACCTAGAATTATTAAAAAGCTTCATAGATCTCTGCCAATTTAACTTAAGCATTATTTTTATTGTTATAGTTGATTGTCATGCATCTGTGAGTAGACTACAGTACATTATATTTATGCTTTTGTGGACGAGATAGCATATTTTCCTTAATAAAACTATTGACATCAACATAATTTCTATTTATCCTTACCAAGCAAAAATTGGTAGGGAAGTATTTTGAAGCAAAGTATTTATTCCTATGCACCCCAGGAAAGTAAAAACTATAAAATTGCAACTTAGAGATGCCTGAACAAACAAATAAATCTTTTTGTTTAATAATTTATTTCCTACAAATTTAAAATATTGAATATTCCCTGTTACAATTAAAATTTTTATAGTAATATAACCACACAGTCAGCTTTTTCCTCCTAACCCTCTGTTAGGCCTTGTTACTAAGTTTTTTTAAAAACTCTTAAGTTGGAGTTGCTTCCTTCCAAGTCAAGTCATCATTGAAAACAGTTGTAACTTCCCAGTGTTATGAATTCACAAAGTTCCCTCTACTTGCACAACCAAGCATATGGGATCCTGCAAGTCTTTTTCTTTTCTTTTATATCTTGACATTGCTGCTCTTCAGTCAAATTCAGTCACTTTGCAAATGCAGAACTCTTCAATAATTCTATTGAGCACCCAGGTATTACAATTGTTGCTGCTGTGGGGACATGATCTGAAGAAGTCAAAGAGATATTGGAAACTTGAAAGCAATCAAAATATTTAACAATGTGCAATTGGCTAAATGTTCTGCTGTTTACCTATTTCTCAATTTGCTAAGTAGCCTATCTGTTTCAAATGTACAGTGTGGGGCGAAAGTGAGTTTACAGTTGAGAATATGTGAAACAGTTTATTCTTGTATTATTATTTATTAATTGATGATTGTATTTTATTTATATGAAGAACTGTAAACAAACAAAAAGCTTTAAAAAGGCAAAGTGTTTAAAATATATTGTAAGGACAAAAATAGGTTACAAAACAGTATTATAATATGGCCCAATTTTATAAAATAAAACACTGGTTTTTTAAAATATATTTTTAAGACCCAAAACAATGCACTTAAAGTCATCGCAAATCTGTATATTACAGCAGTATAAACCAAAAGCTTATTTCTAAGAACCAGCATTATGGATTAATTCTGCTTTCTTTCTTTTGCTTTTCTCCTACCCCACCCCAGCATTTTGTATTACAAATGAGCAGCATATGTCACTTTCATGGGAAGAAGAAAAACTCTGTGTGTGTGTGTTTGTGTGTGTGTGCACATATGTACATGTGTGTAGATGGAGATACAGAAAATATATGTGTGCACACATTCAGAGTGGCAGTTCTGGGTTAAGTTCAATGCAATAAATGATAAACCTTGAAATTCTTTATTGTCATTGCAAAAACATATAAACCAGAAGGACAGAATAATAATTTGTAGCTATCCTTTTAATAATTAATAATTTGGGACTATCCTTTCACTCATCAGAATGTTTGGTTTACAGGTTATCTAAGTGACTGAGAAGACTCCTTTGTTATCAGCAGTTTGGTTAACACAGAATAGGAGTAAAAAGCCTGGATTACAATGAATGTCAGCTCCTTGAAAGCAGAGCCTTGCCTGCTTACATGCTGCTGTATCCCCAGAGCCTAGCCCAGTGCCTGGCACATACTAGGTGCTCAAGAAGTTTTTGTTCAATGACTGGCTATCTTATCCAGGCCCTGTGGAAGCTTGGAGGAATTAAGCTTCCTTACTCCTACACAGCTGGACAAAATGAACAGATAACTAGTATCCATCAGATCCAAGGTCTCTTCTCAAAAAAGGTTGACAAACTGACAGTCTTATACCCTGACATCCCCATAAAAGTTAATACTTTATCAACATTCACTGAGCAGGCAATACATGCCACACCGCATGTTTTACTGAACTCACTCCTCACTATTATCTATGAGTCGTGTTCTCTAGTCTCCATTTTATAAAGATGGAAACTGAGACATAGTGATCAAGTCTTCCCAAGGACACACGGCAGCTAACGTGGAACTGAGATACGGTTATGGGAATGTCTGATGCTGAAAGTGTATTCTTCATCTCTATACTCAATAGAAGCCCTTTTTAAGTCCTTACTTCAAAATATAGTGATAGGAAAAACCCCATCTCCTCTAAGGAATTAACCAGCTTTCTGGTCATGAGAACTGTGTCACTGAGTGAGTGTACGTGCCTTTTTCTTGGGCTTCCAGGAAGGTCAGAGGCAAACGTAGACCTCAACTGGAGTAACTATGTCGGTCGTGTGGACAGTGACTTTTGGTTCTATTTTTCTGGATCTTAACTTTTGCCTCTGTGTTCCCTAGGCCTGATTCATATGTTTACGTCTACTTTCCGTTATAAGTCATCTCAAATTTTAAAATGAAATCTCTATTTTGGAATAGAGGAACATAGCAACATTATGGATTAATTTTACTCTATTTTCACATCCTCTATATGGTCTAACGAAGAAAAACCAATTAGAGATTTGTTTCAGATTCATATGCTATAATCATTTGATTTAATTACATTCTGTGGTTGCCTCTAGATCAGGGGTCCCCAAACTACGGCCCGTAGGCCACATGCAGCCCCCTGAGGTCATTTATCCGGCCCCCGCCACACTTCCAGAAGGGGCACCTCTTTCATTGGTGGTCAGTGAGAGGAGCACATTGACCATCTCATTAGCCAAAAGCAGGCCCATAGTTCCCATTGAAATACTGGTCAGTTTGTTGTTTTAAATTTACTTGTTTTTTATTTTAAATATTGTATTTGTTCCCGTTTTGTTTTTTTACTTTAAAATAAAATATGTGCAGTGTGCATAGGGATTTGTTCATAGTTTTTTTTTATAGTCTGGCCCTCCAACGGTCTAAGGGACAGTGAACTGGCCCCCTGTGTAAAAAGTTTGGGGACCCCTGCTCTAGATTATATTAACTTCAAAATTGCTGAAAAGAATATGACACTGATAACTTGATAGCCAACCTCAGTGTGTGGTTTAGTTTGCTTTAGGCCTTACTTTTCGGTGACATCCGTTCAGACTTGAAACTTCAGTCATCTGCTGACCTTGATTCTCAAGGTACCAGATGAAGTCAGCATTACCAAAGGGAAGGCCACCCGTAAAACAAATTTGCATGTGCCTGCTATGGTCTAGGTATAGAATTCTAAACTTAGGTGCTTGAAAATAAAATGGAAAGTTTTCTGACCCAATTTAAATCAGTGTTTCAGTAAAAGGCTAGTGAGAAACCCAACCAAGGAAGAGGCTTGGTTTCCATGAGGTTAGTAGCTATTACTCAAAGGAGAAATTGACATGCTCTCATATGATGTGTTTGATGGTGGATTCCAATGTAGGGATTGGGGAAACACTGAGGGATTGTGGTTGTTTTACGGAAGATGACATGATGCAATGTGTCTTCCTTTTTGCATGGCTAGGTCCCTTACACAGCTTCCAGGCACTATCTCAGGGCTCTGGGGCTGGGAAAGATGTGTAAGAGCAAGCCTCATTTACCCAAATGATGAAGGCGTTATGCGCTATTTGGAAGTCACCAGTTACAGAGTGTCTTTCAATCCAATACATCACATAATATAATAGTTGTTCGATATGTTCTTTTGACCATATATGTCAGGAATGGTGTTTAAAGAAGTCCAAACAGTTTTGTGATCTGATTCTATCAGGTAAGAATAATTTAGTATGGATTAGGTAAAGGCAGCATTAAAAATCTATAGTCCAAGAAAGAAAATCAGTTTCACAAAGGAGCCTTTCATAGAGGACCTTCCTCTAGGAATATCTCCCAGTCTCCATTGCCTGTCCTCTCCCCTCCACACGCAGCTTCCAACTCCCCACGGGTAGTTTCCAGTGACGTACTTGTGGATATCTGTTTCTCATGCCTTCGAAGAAGCAAAATGGATAAACCTGAGGAAAATCACGAAGCAGAATAACCACTCTTAATTTACTGCTCCTATTTAAATGTTCTTTCTCTAAAAACTTTAGAAATAATTAAAGGCTACCTGGCGCAAAAAAATTCATGTTTTAATTTTTAATTTTAGTTTTCAATTAAAGTTGACATTTATTATTATTTTATATTAAAATATTTTACATTAATTATATATATATTAATATAGAGTATAGTGATTACATAATTATATATTTTACAAAGTGATCCCTCTAATAAATCTAGTACTCACCAGGAAGAATACATAGTTATCACAGTATGATTGACTCTTCTCCCTGTGCTGTATTTTACATCCCTGTGACTGTTTGGTAACTGCCAGTTTGTACTTAATCTCCTTACCTTTTTCACCCCGTCTCCATCCCCCAAACCACTCACTTATCTGGCAACCCTCAATTTGTCCTCTGTATCTGTAAATCTGTTTCTGTTTCGTCTGTTCATTTATATTGTTCTTTAGACTCCACATATAAGTTAAATCATATGCTATTTGTCTTTCTCTGTCTGACTTATTTCACTTAGCATGACACCCTCTAGGTCCACCCACTAGGTCTTATCATAAATGGTAAGATTTCATTGTTTTTTATGGCTGAGTAATAGTCTATTGTATATACGTACCACATCTCCTTTATCCATTTCTTGATGGCCATTTGGTTTGCTTTCATATCTTAGCTATTATAAGTAACACTGCAATGAACATAGGGGTGCATAAATCTTTTCAAATTAGTGTTTTTGTATTTCTTCAGCTAGATAACCAGAAGTAGAATTGCTGCATTATAAGGTAGTTCTATTTTAAATTTTTTAAGGAACATCCATACTGTATTCAATAGTGGCTGCAACAATCTGCAATCCCACCAACAGGGCACAAGGATTCCCTTTCCTCCACATCCTCAACAATACTTATTCTTTGTTGACGTATTGATGAAAGCCTCCTGACAGGTGTGAGGTGATACAACATTGTGGTTTTAATTTGCAGATCTCTAATGATTAGTCAAGTTGAGCATCTTTTTATATGTTTATTGGCCATCTGTATGTCCTTCTTGAAGAAGTGTCTATATAGGTCCTCTGCCTATTTTTTAATTTTTTTAATGTTGAGTTGTATGATTTCTTTATAAATTTTGGATATTAATCCCTTATCAAATATCTTCTCCTATTCAGTAGGTGTCTTTTCATTTTGTTGATAATTTCTTTTACTGTACAAAACTTTTTAATTTGATATAATCCCAAATTTATTTATACATTGTCTTTTGTTTCACTTGCCCAGGGAGACATATCAGGGAAAAAAAATATCACTAAGAATAATGTCAGGGGGTTTATTGCCTATGTTTTCTTCTATGAGTTTTATGGTTTCAAGCCTTAGATTTAAGTCTTTCATTTATTTTTAGTTTTTTCTTATATATAGTATAAGAAGGTGGTCTAGTTTCATTTTTTTGCATATATCTCTCCAATTTTCCCAATGTTATTTATTGAAAAGACTGTCTTCACCCCATCATATATTCTTAACTCATTTGTCATATATTAATTGACCATATAGGTAGGTGTGGGTTTATTTCTGAGCTATCTATTCTGTTTGTTCCATTAATCTGTATATCTGTTTTTATGCCAGTACCATGCTGTTTTTATTACTACAGCCTTGAATAGTTTGATGTTAGGCAGCATGATATTTCCAACTTTGTTCTTCTTTCTCAACATTATTGTGGCTATTCTGGGTATTTTCTGTTTCCATATAAATTTTACAATTATTTGTTCAAGTTCTGTGAAAACTGCCATTGGTATTTTGATAGGGATTACATTGCATCTATAAATTGCTTCAGGTAGGACGGTCATTTTAATAATGTTATTCCTAGTCATGAGCACAGTATATGTGTCCATTTATTTGTATCTTCTTCAATTTCTTCAATGTCTTATAATTTTCCTAGTATAGGTCTTTCACCTCAGTGATTAAATTTATCCCTGGTTATTTTATTTGTTTTGGCAATTGTAAATGTGATTATTTTTTTAATTTTGCTTTCTGATAGTTCATTATTAGTATATAAAATGTAACCAGTTTCTGGATTTTAATTTTTTATCCTGCTACTTTATTGAATTGATATATCAGTTCTAGTAGTTTTGTTGGTGAAGTCTTCGGCATTCTGTATATACAGCATCATGTCATTGTAAATAATGACAGTTTAGCTTCTTCCTTTCCAATTTAGATGCCTTTTGTTTCTTTTTTTTTTTAATTTATTGATTTGAAAGAGAGAGAGAGGGAGGAAGGGAGAGAGAGGAGAGAGAGATGAGAAGTATCAACTTGTACTTGCTTCACTTTAGTTGTTCATTGATTGCTTCTCAGACATCCTTGACTGAATACTCCAGCAGAGCCAGTGACTTCATGCTCAAGCCAGCGACCTTGAAGCCAGTGACCTTTGAGCTCAAGCCAGTGATCTTGGGATCATGTCTATAATCCCATGCTCAAACTGGTGACCCCACGCTCAAATCAACAGCCCAGCCCACACTCAAGCTGGTGACCTCAGAGTCTTGATACAGGGACCTCAGCATTCTGGGTCAATATTCTATCTACTGCACCACCACTGGCCAGGCTAGATGTCTTTTATTTCTTTCTGTTTTATATCAAATTGCTGTGGCTAGGAATTTCAATACTATGTTGAATAACAGTGGTCAAAGTAGAAACCCTGCTTTGTTTCTGATATTAAGGAAAATGCTTTTAGATTTTCCTTGTTGAGTATAAAGTTAGCTGTGAGTTTGTCATAAATGGCCTTTATTATATTGAGGTATGTTCCCTATAATCCCAATGTTCTGGGAGTTATCATCATAAGTGGATGCTGGATTTTGTCAAATTATTTTTATGTTTCTATTAATAAGTTTATATATTTTTATCCTTTATTTTGTTTCTGTGGTATATTATATTAATTAATTTGCAGATATTGAACCAACCTTGCACCCCAGAAATAAATCTTTCTTGATCATGTTGTATAATCTTTTTAATGTATTGCTTACTTTGGTTTGCTTATATTATGTTAAGGATTTTTTTTGCATTTTTCTGAAGCTGGAAACGGGGAGGCAGTCAGACAGACTCCCACCTGTGCCCGACCAGGATCCACCCGGCCCGCCCACCAGGGGGCAATGCTCTGCCCCTCTGGGGCGTCACTCTGTTGCATCCAGAGCCATCCTAGCGCCTGAGGCAGAGGCCACAGAGCCATCCTCAGTGCCCGGGCAAACTTTGCTCCAGTGGAGCCTTGGCTGTGGGAGGGGAAGAGGGAGACAGAGAGGAAGGAGAGGGGGAGGGGTGGAGAAGCAGATGGGCGCCTCTCCTGTGTGCCCTGGTGGGGAATCGAACCCGGGACTCCTGCACACCAGGCTGACACTACCGTTGAGTCAACCGGCCAGGGCCAGGAATTTTGCATCTATGTCCATCAGAGATACAAGTCGGTAATTTTCTTTCTTTGTAATGTCTTAGTCTGGTTTTGGAATCAGGATTCTAGTGGCCTCATAAAATGAGCTTGAAATATTTCCCTCCTCTTGTATTAAATAGTTTTGAGAAGAATAGGTGCTAATACTTTTTTAAATATTGGTGAAATTCATCTTTGAAACCATCTGGTCCAGAACTTCAGTTTGTTCGAAGATTTGTGATTTACTGATTTTATTTCATTAGTAGTAATCCGTCTGTTCAGATTTTCTGTTTCTCCTTGATTCAGTCCTGCAAGACTATATGTTTCTAGGAACTTATCTATTCCTTCTAGATTGTCCAATGGGTTGGCATATAACTGTTCATAGTATTTTCTTATAGTTCTTTGTATTTCTGTGGTGTCAATTGTCACTTCTTTTTCATTCCTGATTTTATTTATTTGAGTCATCTCTCCTTTTTTTCTTAATGAGTCTGGTTAAAGAGTTATCAATCTTACTTATCTTTTTTAAGAACCAGCTCTTAGTTCTATTGATCATTGGTACTTTTAGACTCTATTGTCCATTCACTCTGATCTTTATTCCTTCCTTGTACTCTCTTTGAACTTTGGTTTGTGTTCTTTTTCTAGCTCCTTTAGGTGTAAGGTTAGATTGTTTACTTGAGATTTTTCTTGTTTCTTAAGGTAGGCTTATACTGCTATGAATTTCCCTCTTAGGACTAGTTTTGCTGTGTCCCATAGCTTTTGGAACATTATGTTTTCATTTGACTCAAACTATCTTTTGATTTCTTCCTTGAAGTCTTTGTTAACCTATTCGTTGTCTAGTAACATGTTATTTAGCCTCTCTGTGTTTGTATGTTTTACAGGATTTTTCTTATAATTGATTTATTGTTTCACACTCTTGTGGTGTGATATTTGCTATGATGTCAATCTTCTTAAATTTATTGAGACTTATTTGATGGCCTAACATGTCAATTCTGGAAAATGTTCCATGTGCACTTGAAAAGATGTATATTCTATTACTTTGGGGTAAAATGCTCTAAAAATATCAATTAAATCCATCTGATCTAATATGTCATTTAAGGCTGCTGTTTCTTGTTGATTTTCTATCCAGAAGATGTATCTGGTAGAAGATTTGCTACCCCAGCTTTTTTTTATTACCATTAGCATGAAATATCTTTTTTTCATCTTTTTATTTTCATTCTCTGTATGTCCTTTAATCTGAAGTGGGTCTCTTATAGACAGCATATATATGAGTCTTGTTTTCTTACCCATTCAGTTACCATATGTCTTTTCATTGGAATGTATAATCCATTTACATTTAAAGTGATTAATTATAGGTACATAGTTATTGCCATTTTATTAAACATATTTAGGTTCTCTCTCTCTTTTTTTTTTTTTTTTTTTTTTTTTTTGTACTTCTTAAAGGAGTTCTTTAACATTTCTTGCAATACTGGTTTAGTGCTGATGAATTCCTTTAGGATTTTCTTGTCTGGGAAGCTTTTCAATTTTAAATGATAGCTTTGCTAGATAGAGTAGTCTTAGTTGTAGGTCCTTGCTTCGTATCACTTTGCATATTTCATGCCAATCACTTCTGGCCTGAGAAGTTTCTGTTGAGGAATAAGCTGACTGTGGTATGGAAACTCCCTTGTTAGTATCTAACTGCCTTTCTCTTGTTACTTTTACATTTTTTCTTTGTCTTTAAGCTTTGCCATTTTAATTATGATATGTCTTGGTGTGGGCCTCTTTGGGTTCACGTTGTTTGGGATTCTCTGTGCTTCCTGGACTTGTATGTCCTTTTCCTTCACCAGGTTGGAGAAGTTGTCAGTCATTATTTCTACAAACAAGTTTTCAACCCCTTGCTCTCTCTTCTCTTTCTGGTACCCCATGAAGTGAATGCTGTTACTCTTGATATTTTCTCAGAGGTCTCTTAAACTATTCTCATTTTTAAAAATTATTTTTTCTTATTGCTGTTCTAATTAAATGTTTTCTGCTACCTTGTCCACCAAATCGCTGGTTTAATTTTCTGCTTTATCTAATCTGTTATTGATTCCTGCTAGTGTGTTCTCCATTTCAGTTATTATACTCTTCACTTTTGACTGGCTTTTTTGTTGTTGTTGTTATTTCTATTCCCTTTTTATGCTTATAATTTCTTTATTGACATTCTCACTGAGTTCATTTATTTTTTTTCTAAGTTCCTTAAGCATCCTTTATCCACTGTTTTGAACTCTGTATTTCGTAGATTGTTAGCCTCCATTTCATTTAGTTCTTTTTCTGGATTTTTGTACCATTCTTTCATTTGGTGTTGTTTCTTTATCTCCCCATTTTGGCTTCCCCTCTGTGTTTGTTTCTATATAGTAGGTAGATTTTCTGTCTCCCACTCTTGGCAAGGTAGTCTTTCATAGTATGTGTCCTGTGGAGCCCAGTGGTGCAGTTTTCCCAATCACCTGAGTTAAGTGCTTCAGCAGTGTATTTTGTGTGGATAGTATATGTCTTCTTATTATAGCCGAGCCTTGATTGCTGTTGATATGTCAGTGGGTGGGACTGTCCCTCAGGCTAGATGACTGTGAGACTTGTCCATGACCATACTGTATGAGCTGCTAAGTAGGGCCTGACACCACGGAGTGGGAACTGACCCAGTAGGGCCTAGTGCTTGTTGAGATCTCTCTTTGAGTGGGCTACATGGAGCTAGCTAATTAGGTGATGCTCTGTTGTTGTCTGAAGTAGGCCACTGGCTGTGTTGTTTCTGGGGCCTCTTGGAAAAAGGTTCCAGTGCAGACCAAGGTTATCTGCTGCCTGTCACTGGACTGATGCCAGCAGATAGAAGATACAGAGCAATCCATAGTTGGTAGCTTTCTGTACTAGGCCTAAAGGTCTGTAGGAGAGGTAACACTGTGAGCCAAGCCCTGCTGCCACCCGTATCAGTCCTGGGACAGCTCAGCAAAAGGGGTCCCTGATGCCTACCACAGCCTGTTGGCTTTCCATAAGGTTCAGTTTCAGAAATAGACTCAGGTAGGGTCTCAGGGAGTCGTCATCAGGATGGGGCAAGTATTGTCCACCAGGCTAATACAGATTCAGATTGACTGTGTGAGGGGAGGACTTAACAGAGGAAAATTGGCACCCACCTGCCTACTGTGTTGGAAGAGAACTTAATATAGAGATAATAGTAGTTGTCCCTCCAGCCCTTGTCCTTAAGCTATGCAACTCAGTTTTATCCAGAATGTCTCTGGCACTGCTGTCCCCCCTCCTGCAACTGCTGTTTCTTCTCCAGAGCCCAGGATGAATTCCTGTGAGCTGCTGAGTCTGTGCACAGGCCCTTTAAGAGGGTCCCTGGGTTTCCAGCAGGCTCTGTCTCACCAAGACAGATGAAATCCCTGCTGATTTTTACCAGATATTGTGAGGGCCCCTCTTCCTGGGATTGGTATTCTATGGTATGGATCTTGGTGTGGGATGAATTCTTATTTTGGGGGGGACTTCTATAGCTGAGATATCCCTCCCAATTCTCAACTGCCGCAAATGGGTGCTGGACCAAACCGATTGGTGTCTCTGTGCCCCTATCTGTCTCCACATGGCTTCTTTATATCTTTAGTGATAAGACTACTATTCAGCAAGTCTGCAGATGGTTCTCCAAGTTGATTGTTCTATAATTTAGTTGTTATTTTGATGAGGTTATGGCAGGAGTGCAGCTTCCAACCAACTTTTCTATCTTGACTAGAACTCTCAAAATTTTAAAAACTCATTTTATGAAGAAGAAAACTGAGCCTCGAGGATATGAAGTACCCAGGGTCGTGGGTAGTTAATGGCAACTCTACAATGGAAAAAGAAAGTGCCCTCTCATGCAGTGTTCTAGACACCTTAATTCTTAGTCCAGCATTCCTTTTTTCTCAACAGACCGGGATCTAAACCTGAGCTAGCTGCTTCTGTAGATGATTCAGAGGAAGAGACCCACTTTATTCTCCACATCCTCTTTATGCTTCTGACTATTCTTCCAGGAAGCATAGGTTTCAAGTTCAAGTATACATCTGGAAACTAATCCTACTCGAGGCTGAGCACAGCCAGCACATCCGTCACTCAATCTTATCGTTTTTATACTTTTGAAAAACTCATCCTGCTTCCCCATTCGTATTTTAAAGCAAGGGCTGATATTTCCAAGAATGGCACACAGGCTGGATTTTATTGGAACAGGAGGTAAGCACAGGTAGATCAGCTAGAGTCAGCTTTTCCTCCTTGGCCATCAACCAAAAGAACTGGCAGCAAATAAATCCTCCTCCCCTTACTCATGCCAGAAAGTAACAAGCAAGGAACACTTTTCTCCACTGCAGGTGGTCTAAAATAGGCCACAACCTTGTTACACTACTTTTGAAAGTATCACGATAGAGTGTCAAGACATTAGACAGCTCAATATAGTCACTGGAATGCAATTGAATCCCAAAAAGAATATTCAGGATTCTGAACTCTTCAAATAACATTACTCATACTGTCAATCAGTAAAAATATTGAGCACCTCCTATTTACTAGATACTGTACTAGATGACACAAACACTAATACGATGACTACCTGTCTCCAGGTATTTTAGAGTTTAGAAAAAAAAAATCAGATATGTAAACAAATTACTTGCAATAACTAGAAGTATGCATGTACAGCTCTATATCAAAGAGAACCAGCAACACAAAAGCGGATCTGTGAAGACCTGTGTTATATAATGCTTGACATTAGGCACCATGGGAGTTACAAAGATGAATAAAACACTGGCTTTGAAGGATCACAGTAAAATCTAAAAATAGAAATAGACATATATCTTAAACATTCTTCTTCCAGCCAAATAAAACACCATACAAAATGAAACAGAAGTTACTAGAGAGGTAGGTATAAAGTATGTGTCATGGGAGCCATTTATTCCAAATAAAATAATCAGGAGAGACTTCCAGACCTAGAAGACACATTTGAACAGGAGCTAGACGGACAAGTAGCATTTCGATAATCTGAGAATGGGGAAGGGCATTTCAGAGACTTTATGTTAACAAATGCTGTGTGGGCATTAGAAAAAAGATAATCAGGACCCATGAGCCCAGGTCATGGATGATGTTAGGAGGTGAGGTTGGAAAGGTTACAGATCTCAAATAGTAACTCAAATGCTAAGGGTTTTGCATTTTATTCTGTACACAAACTAATGGGACAAGAAAAGGCAGAATGAAAGCCATAACTTGGAGAGTCATTGTTGAAAGTGAATGAGAAGGAGCAACTGGGAAGAGAAAGGTGGCTGTTAAAACAGTTCAAGTGGATAAGAGTGTAAGTTAGAGAAATGGCAGTAGTTCTGGGAAGAGGTAACAAATGTGAGAGACACAGTAGCTTCCAAGATTATTACCTGGTCACGTGTAGAGGAGGGACTGGAGAGCTCAGTGACTTCGTGCCTTCAAGAATGGCTAGTGATATCAACACCAGAACTGGGGGAATCATGAGAAGCTGCCTCTTACTTTCCTCTCTATCTGAATCTGCCTTGCCATCACTATTATCTACCATCGCCTCTGAGATTCAGTTGCTCATGGGCTCCCTCGCTGATCAGTCAGGATCTGTCTAGGCAGTAGAACAGTAGTAACTTCAGGCATTTGTGACAGAGGAAATTTAATGCAAGAAACTGGTTACCATGGTGTTTGAGATTGGCATCAGCAAGAGGCTGCTACCATCTCTAGGCCAAAAACACAAAAGGAGGTAGTAATGCTCCAGGAAACAGTGAGGAGACCCCTGGATTCCCCCTTCCTCCCTTCTCTCCATTCCTGCTCTTCTGCCCTCAGGCTAAACACAGCTAAAAGCCAACTGATGGGGAGTCTGAGAAGGGTCACTTGAAATACAGAGTAAAACACGGCAAGGAGGAAAGCATCTCAGGATGAACACACCCAAAATTCAGCAAACTTCTTATATACCCCAACTGTTGAGTTAGAACTGCTAGTCAGCCTCCTGAATTATATGTGATACCAGCCTTGTGAATAATATGAAATACCAGCTGAGAGGACCTGGGAGCCGTGGTAAACTTACTAGGGAAAAGGGGCAGAGAGACAGTAACATGTATCCAACATCATCTGTATCCACTTATCCTTCATCTTTATCATCCTGTGCTGACCCACAGTGTTCCTGAGGAGGAGCTATTCTCAAGGACATGAAATCAACGTTCATCTCACTTAAACAGTGAGCAGAAAACTAAGGAGAAAACCACATCCTCTCTAAGTCCTTCTTATCCCCCCTCACTTTTCCTCTCCCTTCTTGTTTTAATCATTATCTACTCTTCATTGCTCTCTTCTTCTTTCCTTCCATCACCTTTCTCCAGACTCCATTTCCATTTCCAATTCCTTCCATTGTCTGTCTACATCTCCTCCCTCCACCTCCATCTCATTCCTCTGAAAGAATAACATGTGTTAACAAGTTGCTTGTTTAGATATACTTAAATAGTAAATCTCATCTCTCTTAAACCTAGTTATTAAATTGTTCCTTAGCAGAACAAACATTCCACAAAACATTGTTAAGTCAATAAAATAATGTATCCTGTCATCATTAAATTCTTTATTCCTTTTTTGTTAGTTTATATGGTGATATTTTAAATAGTTTCTGAAATGGCTTCCATAACACCTGGTTAGGGAATATGATGAGGAAAAGAATTATCAAATGGGAATTCAAGGTGCATGACACCAGAAGACTTGGTTGTTATGTCAAATTTTTATTTTCCCATGAGCCATTAAAATAAAACAGAGCTCTTATAGCAGCTTCATATATGCCCATTAATTAATGATATAAGCTCATAAGTAGAGTATCCTTGCTCAGCGCCCAACAAATAGTTCCTTGAAAGATGAAGAGAGGGAAAGTCTTTGGAAACATAAATTTCTGTCCTTCCCAGTTTCCTTCATGATATCAAACAGATGTTACTTGCCGTGAAGGGGAGGTTCCTCTCTGACCTCATTTGGGGATGGAACTTTTAACCAAAATGGTGTCACTCCTGAACCCACTCTGACATGATAACGTAAGTGACCACAGAAGAAGCAAAGTCCTATAAAAAGACAGCAGGTAGCACTACACTTTGTCCATCTCACAACAGGCACAAGCTCATCTACCTCTAGTGGCTCGAGAGAAATGACGATGGCTCCTCTGAGAACCTCTTCCGTGGTGAGTCCTGCTCTAACGTGCAATGCTCTTCTTGATTTGAACCAGAGAATACTTCTGGACTGTGGGTATGAAATTCTGGATTTTGACTTGCGGATATAAGACTACTGATCATGTAAAGTAGAAAATGCTTTGGTAGATACTTGCCCTTGTAGAGCATTTTCAAGAACTGATACAGATCAGTTTGAAGGAGGAGATTAAAACTGAAAGATAGCTAGATTGGGGCTAAACCACATAAAGAAGTGTCACAATGCTGTACAGTGAGAAAGAATATTTATTGAAAATCTACTTTTCTGAGTACAAGCCATGTAGTATATTTCTCCTACCGCACTTTGCTTTAATCCAAAATAAGATGGGTCACTATCCTTGAGGATTTACTAAGTTGTGGCGATGACTTTTGCTTCCATCATTTTATTATTATACCATAGTCTTGGTACACCAAGCCCATCTATTCTCATCCGATACAGCATAACTGTGGTTTAGAATAAATGCTTTTTATATTTGTAAAATATAGTCTTTGAAATGTAATTGGAACATATAATTAATATATGTAAATTTAGAAAACTGTAAACTACACCTAAGAAAATAGAAGGGGATCCAGTTTTTAGCTGGATGTTTAGTAGTGGCACCAAGAGCATTTCTAATACCAATACTGACACCACATGGATTTTCTATAACCCGTTCTTAAGTGCACATTTGCCTTCACATAGGATTTCACAGAATGCTAAGACAGAGAACAATGGCGCAGGAAGACATTTCCTCCTAGGAAATCAAGGTCAATATTATCTGATGACCTGGCCATGATACATGTACTGACAGGATGATGACTCAGCATTTTTTACTAAGATTATTGCCAGCCAATAAATAATGTGCCTTTCCCAAATCAAAAGATGAATGTTCAAGACTGATAAAAACTTTGTGGTCTTAACATTATTTGTATCCCTTAACCAGTTCTTTTATTTTTTTTATTTTATTTTTTTTTCTTCTGAAGCTGGAAACGGGGAGAGACAGTCAGACAGACTCCCGCATGCGCCCGACCGGGATCCACCCGGCACGCCCACCAGGGGTGATGCTCTGCCCCTCCAGGGCGTCGTTCTGCCGCGACCAGAGCCACTCTAGCGCCTGGGGCAGAGGCCAAGGAGCCATCCCCAGCGCCCAGGCCATCTTTGCTCCAATGGAGCCTTGGCTGCGGGAGGGGAAGAGAGAGACAGAGAGGAAGGGGGTGGGGTGGAGAAGCAAATGGGCGCTTCTCCTATGTGCCCTGGCTGGGAATCAAACCCGGGTCCCCCACACGCCAGGCCGACGCTCTACCGCTGAGCCAACCGGCCAGGGCCTTAACCAGTTTTTTTATTTAAGTGATCTTAAAATTTAGAATAGATTGTCCTGGAGCATAGTATGTTTTCTATGATTAGCAATACAATTGTTATCAA
Source organism: Saccopteryx leptura (assembly GCF_036850995.1). Classification (NCBI taxonomy): domain Eukaryota; kingdom Metazoa; phylum Chordata; class Mammalia; order Chiroptera; family Emballonuridae; genus Saccopteryx; species Saccopteryx leptura. The sequence goes on along the minus strand of NC_089503.1, from coordinate 368,728,446 downwards.
TTTGTTATCAAAAACCCCATACTAATCCAATCTCCCACCTGTCTCTCCTTTCCCATGCAGTTCCAGTCACTGCTGCTGCTCTTGCTGACTCTGGTGGCCATAGTGAAGGCAGGAATACCAATAACACGACATCCAGGATGCCCAAACACCGAGGACAAGAAGTTCCTTTCGACTGTGCTGGTCAACCTAAACATCCATAACCGGAATATGAATTCCAGAAGGTTCTCAGATTACCACAACCGATCCACCTCACCTTGGAATCTCACGTAAGAGCCCCAGATAAAAATCTTTGTATTCTTTTACCTTTTATGCATCAGACTGCCAGTTAAAGCACCTTGAGGAAAATTTTACTCACTCAGAATCATCAGTCAAAACTGGAAGGGCCATTGTGCAAAACAATGATTCTCAAACTTTCATTCTATAAACTTATTGATAGAGCACAGAACATCCCCACCCCTGACACCTATCCTATTAGAAATCATTGTCACAGACACCAAAAACCCACCCAAATTAATGGTAGTCATTATTCTAATATTTATGATACTCCAAGTCTATTATTTATTTTAAAAAGACATTCAATTTGAGAATTTAATGCCTGAATTCTCTTTCTTCACAAGAGCTACCACTAAGAAGATTTCTTGTAAAATACTAGCAATTAAAAATTTTGTGGGGTTTTTTTTTGTTTTGTTTTGGTTTTTTTTTGTCTTTTTAGCAATGGGAAAACATAGCTTGAGTCCCAGTAGAGAAAGAAATATCATGTTGGGTATTTCTACCACTTTGTAAGTTAAATAGTTTTGATCTACATTCCCAACAGGCCTGCATTTGCTGTGTCCTCAGTACATCTAGGATTTAGACCCCATGAAGAATTAAATAAAAGATGTATTTTGATAATTTGATTTTATGCAAATAAACCTCAATTATGATTCACCTGATTGTAGGGTTTCTTCTCCTCTTCTCATTACTAAGAATAGTTATACAAATCAATTCAATCTCAAAGCAAATCATTCCCTCTGCCAGAGGAGAGAGACTTGCAGAGGGGCTTAAGCTTCTGAGCCCTTCATCTCAGCTCTGGGCTCTGTTCCAGGAATGTGCTGTCAGATAACATTTTGATGCATTCCATGTTTCAAAGACAAGACTTCACTCAGTCAGGCTAATGACTATCTTATTCATAGATGATTCCCTTGGTCTTTGCCCATCTATCAAACGTACTCTAAAAAACATCCTCTACTTAAATCCCTTCTGTAGTCTCAGTCTATCCTTTTGTTGTTGTTGTTGTTGTTCATTCTTCAGAAAAATTGAGAAAAACTAATCATTGTCTTTTTCTATAACATCTCACGTGCATAAAAACCCAAGTTACCTTGAAACTACCTCTTTTTCAGCCTAACAGCCCTTAGAGGATTTGCAATGCCTCTAATGTGACCCCCTGCGCATGGGTCTCCCTGCATTGATTCCTGTTTGATTTCCTTCCTGCTTTACCAGGAATTCACTCTCTTCCTGGCTTTTGTCTCCCCCTGCAGCCTCAATAAGGACCCTGAGAGATTCCCCGCTGACATCTGGGAGGCAGAGTGCCGCAACTATTTCTGTGTGGGTCCTGACGGGAAGCTGGACCACCACCTGAACTCCGTCGCCATCCAGCAGGAGATCCTGGTCCTGCGCAGGTTCCCTCGGCACTGCCAGCACTCTTTCCGGATGGAGAAGATGCTGGTGAAAGTGGGCTGCACCTGCGTCGTCCCCATTGTCCGCCACGTGGCTTAAGAGTTTCCCTCTGACCCCAGCTCCCCCGAGTCAGTTAGACATGCCGGGGAGTAAACCCAGGCCATTTCTGATCAAACTCAGTCGAGCTCTTAAATGAGTTCATTCTCATTCGACTGAAGTTTCAGAAGTAACAACACTTTGCTTCCGAGACTGAGTCTGAATCATCTCTGCCTCTCCCCTAGGAGGAAGGTTTAGACTGAGAACCAGTTGGCTTCTTACTTGTTTTTCTAAGGGCTTTAGGTTATTTATGTATTTAATAGGTCCTGAGTTCACTTTGGGGCCTAAGATTCCATTTTAATGAGTTGTGTGCCTTATTTTGTATTTGTTTTAAGAAGATAGTATTCCAGATTTAGGAATTCCATTATTTAAAAGGTAAAACCTATATTTATATGAGCTATTTATGGATCTATTTATGTTTCTCAAGTCTTTAGAGCAAGGTGAAATAGTGTGATTGTTCTGCCTCGGGAAATCCTAGATAAGAATAAATAGCAGGTGTGATTTTCTGAGTTTGTACTACATGTGGATACACGATTTTCTCCTCTTTGTCTCCTAGGAGTGCATCACATGGCTGGGGTGGGGGAGGCTGTAACTAATTTCATATTTATTAACTTAATTTTTAAATTGTTGAAGTTTCACAAAAGACAACAAATCAATTCTCTGCTGTTAAACCCTTGTAATAAAAACAATTTACAATAATAAAATTTGGGAAGATAATTTGCTTTCTTATTTTTTCTTATTAAAAGTACTTCAGCCAGAGCGCAAAATTCTCCAACAGAGCGAAACAAAGTATGCCCTGACTTACAACACCCTTGACCCACCCAGATCCAAGTTCCCTATTTTTCATGCCTTTAGGACTGTGTAGGGCCCAGGCCCTCATACTATTAACCAATGCTGTGGACACAAGAATTCCAAAACAAATTAAGCAAATAAAACGGTAGCCCAGAGAAAATGGCATGTTATTATTAACGATCACACAGGAAAAAGAAACTCCCAAAATATGACCTGAGGTCTGATGGGAAGGGAGAAAGTTCTCGGAGGAGACATAGTTTTCAGACTAGAGTATTCAGTCTCTCTTCAAACTCAGGCTCCTTTTGAAGGTTAGGCCAACCAGAGATCCAGAAAGAAACATTTTTCTCTTCCTCAGGCCATACCTTTGATCCAACGCATCCCAGGACACAGGAAGGGCCACTGAGGCTAAACAAACTTGAAGTATGAGAAAAGTTCAGCCCAAGTAAAATAAAAACTGAATCATATTCAATTCCATAGTGTCAAGTTTCGAGTCAACCATTTTTCCATGCTTTGTATGGGCCCAGCGTGCTACATTGCCCTACTGCTGGAGGCTCCTGAAGAATTTTTTTTTTTTTTTTTTTTTTTGTGGCAGAGACAGAGTCAGAGAGAGGGACAGATAGGGACAGACAGACAGGAAGGGAGAGAGATGAGAAACATCAATTCTTCATTGCGGCTCCTTAGTTGTTCAATGATTGATTTCTCATATGTGCCTTGATGGGGGGGTGGGGGGCTACAGCAGCCTGAGTGACCCCTTGCTCAAGCCAGCGACCTTGGGCTCAAGCTGGTGAGCTTTGCTCAAACCAGATGAGCCTGCACTCAAGCTGGCGACCTCGGGGTCTCGAACCTATGTCCTCTGTGTCCCAGTCCGATGCTCTACTCACTGCACCACCACCCGTTTAGGCTAAGCTCCCTGATTCTTGACAGACCATCGTCTGCACTTCTGCATTCTCTGGTATGCCCCATCTCCATTCAGAGGTTCATAACTTCTCGCGGCTTCTTCGTCAATTCCAAACCCAGGGGTTGGCTTCTCCAGCCCCTCTCCTTCTATTGTCATTTGTGCACTTACATCTTCATTTTCATGGCCACCTACTGTCACAGTCTTTTGAAAGGAGAGCCATAGGTAGCTGCCACTGAGAGCTTCTCAGAGCCTCTGAGCTTTAAAACCTCTCGCTAAAATCCTGCTGCTCAGTTCCCAGTTTTCCCTGAGTGCTGGTGGGGAAAATAAAAGCTGGGTTGTGTTTTGAGATGGAGGGCAAGCAAAGGGCATATCCATTCATAGTCCTGAACCTTTACTTCCCATTAAATTGTATTTCTGGCAACTCTGCGGTGGGAAGAGGCAGTTCGTTGCCTTCCATCTCTCCCCTCCCTTGGTTTGCATTGCTTTCATTCTGTCTTCATTGTCCCCAGTCAGCACCATTATCCACCCGGTCATCTATGCTAGAAATCTCTAAGTATCCCCGACTCTTCTCTCTTTCTCGTCCTCACTCCTCACACATCACCAAACCCATTCAATTTTGCCTCCTGAAAGTGTTCAAATAAACCCCCTCACAGCCCAGGTTTGGGACTTGATCTTTTCTCATTTCTCTCCTCAGTTATTGTGACAACTTCTTGCCTGCCCTTGCTGCTGTAGCTCCTGTCCTCCTCAATCCATCTTCCAATATCGGTGGCATGAAATGAGACATGACAAAATGCACCCTCTGTCATCTGGCCCTGATTCTGCTCCAGTTCTATCTCGTGCCACTTTCTCCTTGATGTTTACCCTACAGTCAGTGAAGTACTTGTTGTGACCATCATACTGTTTTTGCCCTCAGTATCTGTGTCCTGTGGTCCCTTCCACTTCGAATGCTTTTATCACCTTCTCCCCTCCTGTTCTTCTTTTCTACCTTGTTATGGTTTTAATATTTGTGTCCCCGAAAAATTCCTATGTTGCAACCTTACTCCTAAAGTGATGAGATTAGGAGCAGCCACAGGTTGATTAGGTCATGAGGACAGAGCTCTCATGAATGGATTAGTGTCTTTATAATATAGACCCCAGAGAGCTCTCTTATCCCTTTTGACAGGAGAGGATACAACAAAAAGTCTTCGACTAAAAGAAAGTCCTTACTCAGTTATGTTGGCACCTTAATTTCAGACTTCCAGCCTCCAGAATTGTATAAAAATAAATTTCTGTTGTTTATAAGCCACCCAGTCTGTACTATCTTCGTTTTAGCAGCCCAAACAGACCACGACACTTGCCCTCCCCACTCTGTCCTACCCCACTGCTCTGCTCATGCCGTAAGACTCTACTTAGGTATTGTTTCTTCTAGAGAGCTCCCCAGACCCATCCATGAAGTGAGCTCAGATTAGCTTCCTCTCTTCTGGGCTCCAAGAGCACTGTGGGTCTCATTGATTACTACTCTTACATGCTAAGTTGGCTTTATCTAGTTAACCAGTTTGTAGTCCCTTGAGAGCCAGACCACCAGCAGCTGACCTGACACATAGCAGACAGTCAACTGAACTAAACTGTGAAACAAGAGTCTACAGACACCTCAAAGTCAACAGAGGGAAGACTAAACTCACCAGCTCTACTCCCACTTGTGTTACTGTCTAAAAGAGATCCTCAGGGAACTTTGCTCCACTTAGACATACAGGGATCCATTCTGACAGAGGTTTGGGTTCTGCTTTCTTGTAGCAGGACCATCAAAAATGGCATTGTCTAATACAGTTGCCACTAACCACATATGGCTATTGAGCACTTGAAAAGTAGCTATTTCCAAATGAGTTTTGTTATAAACATAAAATACATACCAATTCCAAATATTACACTGGGGAACAAAATTTTTGTTGCATCCACAAAAACACTTGTTCTTACCTAATTCGAGTGTGCTGATCTCAAATCTGACTTTAGTTTTTCTCTGTAAGCTACAGTATTTTTGCAATTCAAGATTTTAGGTTTTTATCTTATTGTAAAATTTTCAACATTTAGTTTAACATAATGAAGTAGAATGTCTTCTTGGGCATCATCTTTGTGAAAATATGTATATATATTATAATAATTTATATAAGGCAGTAAATACACTAATACACTAAAAGATATGATTGCATCAGAATCTGTCTACAACTTCAAAATAGAACATATTAAAACATTTATTTTAATCATAAAATTTGCGCAAAACTTATTTAAATTTTATTCAGGCAAAAATTTGCGTTTGTAGGTCTTGCGTTTGTGTACTTGTTGAGGACAATCTCGTTTGATGCTCCAGCAGTAGTCTGCTCATCACTAACAGCTCCAAGATTTTCGGGAAACTTATCAAGGTGACTGTTCAGGAAGTGAATCTTAACACTCATGTTACACCCAATGTCGCAGAAAGCCAACAGCATCCTTTGAACCAGAAGTTCATAGTTTTCTGCTTTTTTGTTGCCAAGGAAGTTCTTTGTAACTGCCACAAAAGACTGCCATGCCGCTTTCTCCTCCTTATTCATCTTCCTGGCAAATTCTTTGTCATGTATGAGGGTTCCAATTTGAAGTCCATCAAATACACCTGCTTTTATCTTCTAGAAAGACAAGGGAGGAAAAGCAGAAATAGTATGTTGAAAGCATTCATTTTCTCTATTCAAAGCCTGAACAAACGGCTTCATTAAGCCAAGTTTGATGTGAAGTGGGGGGAAAATGATCCTGTCTCATTAACTACAGGTTCATTCACAATATTTTGCATCCCTACTTCCAGAGCTTCATGTTTCAGCCACTCCTTCTGTGTCCAGTGTTTCTCCCGAGCTCGGCTGTCCCAAAGACACAGAAAGCAAGGATATTTTGTGAAACCTCTCTGTTGTCCTAGCAGGAAATTAACCATTTTAAGATCCACACAAATGATCCAGTTAAGTTGAGGACAGTTTTTATGTCATTATAATCTTCTCACTGATGAGTTGAATAATGAATTGGAACCGCTGAAAATAGGCAATATATGCACGTGTCACAAATGATGAAATATTGCGCCTTTGACGTTGAAGTGTGTAAAAGCCACATATATAACAGAAGTTGTCAGGACTATTCTTACATTTACACCTACTCAAAGAAGCCCTGATTCAATCTTAAAACAAACTAAGAGGGTGTTTTTATCAGATAATAATTTTTTACATTTAAAAACAACTACAATTATGTAAAAGTGATGTTTGTAAAACATTAATTGTCTTGTGGTTATGTTCAATCCAAGAGTCGTTGCCCTTTAACTCCAATTTAAAAACCAATGCATGCCATTAACTGTAACAAAAATAAATTAAAATTGCATAAAAACTGGAGCATGCACCAAAAAAAGGATTTCAGATTTGGAATCAGTAATGCAGAAATATATAGAAATAGTTCTAAAACCTCATGCAACCGAAAATGGAAAAAAATTATCCCCCAGTGTTATTTATTGTTATATTTTAGAGTAATTCTTTGAAAGAGCTCAATTATTAGTTGTGAGGGTCATAATTTTAATGTGTGGCTCACACAGACAGGGTGCTACCAGTAATGCATTTTACCCAAGTACAAAGCCTGAGCAATCTTATTAGTGACAGGCAGGATATAAGATATTATGGAGGTTGTGGAAAACATATTCTAAATATTTTGAGAGGGTTGGAACAGTCAAACACTGAAATGTTTGTTTTTATTCTGGGTCCTTATTTCTGGAGATTCAGTTATTTTCTCTCTTTAAAAAAAACAGAGATATAATTGACATACAACATTGTATTAATTTTAGGTACATAAGAATGATTTGATATAAGTATATATTATGTAGTGATTACCACAATAGATTCAGTTAACATTCCTTATCATAGTTATAACTTTCTTTTCTTGTGATAAGAACTTTTAAGATCTACTTTCTTAGCAACTTTCATGTATTCAGTATTCACCATGCTGTACATTACATCCTCAGGACTTATTTTACTTTATCCTGGGAAATCTGTACCTTTTGGTCATTTTCACCTATTTCAATATTTTTAAAATATAAAATACCCTGCTAATTTTTATATTGATAAATGTTGAGATGATAATGTTTTGGATGAATTGAGTTAAATAGAATATCAAAATTTAAATTATTAGAAATCCACTGGTATTTTTTACTCTTTTTGGTATGGTTACTAGACATTTCAAATTAAAATGCTGCCAGCATTCTATTTCTGTTGGACATGAAACCAATGAGAGAAAAGAGGCTGAAGATTATATGTGCAGCTCTTAAGAGAAAATCTCATAAGCCAGAACTCAGTCACACACACCCAAATTAATACCAGTGAATGCAGGGAAATGTAGTCTTTCTGTGTGTCAAAAAAAAAAACAAAAAAGAAATGGGATTAAGTGAGCACATAGCATTACCTCTGCTACAGGCCACATGAATGAAGGCTCATGTAATTCCCACAGTTACACAATTCCAAATGGTCGAGCAGTTACATGGCCACTTTCTAGTATAAGCCCAGGTTATACTTGAGAGAAATAGTATAGTAAGAATACCCTTGAGTTTACTTTAACTTTTAAAAATATTAAACCTTTGGAATTTTAATACACTATAAAACAACTTGCTTGTGACTTACTTTACAAGGAACTAGAGCACACTACTTGTGTTTTGTGATCATGCAATAATGTATTCTCTGTTCCATCTCCGTGTTTCTCTCTAAAATGTAAACCTTACCACATAACTCCCCGGAATCACTTCTCAGTAATTCCCCATGCCTTCGGATAAAGTGCTAACTCTCTTCCATGACATAAAGCTACTGTATGACCTAGCCCAACCCACCTCTCACAAAGCTCCAAACCACATTAGAGGCTTGGTTTATGCTTCTTGTTTAGCTGGAATTTCCTCTCGGTCTCCTCATTTCTCTTTTTTGTTTTGTTTTGTTTTTTGTTTGTTTGTTTCTTTATCAAGTGAGAGGCAGGGAGGTGGAGAGACAGACTCTTGCATGCGCCCTGACTGGGATCCACCCAGCAACCCCAGTCTGGGGCTAATGTTCTGTCCATCTGGAGCTGCTGCTTCATTGCTCAGTAACTGACCTATTTTAGCACCTGAGGCAAGGCCATGGAGCCATCCTCAGCATCTGGGGCCAACTTTCTCATTGAAGCCATGGCTGAAGGAGGGTAAAAGAGAGAAAGAGAGAGAGAAAAGAGGGAAAGGGTGGAGAAACAGATGGTCACTCCTCCTGTGTGCCCTGACCAGGAATTCAACCCAGAACTTCCACATGCCGGGATCATGTTTACCACAGAGCCAAGCAGCCAGGGCCTCCCCGTTTCTCATTTCCATTAAATGAGTACAAATATCTCTGGAGTTCAGTAACAAGCTCACTGGGTAACGTTGGCGCATTCCATCTAGCAACTACCAACAGACTTACTGGAGAGGACTCACTTGAGAGGGACTCGTGGAATGCAGATGAAGAGTAGCAAAGGAATAAATGGATGATATAAAAGGATGGTCATAGACAGAATATGCACGAAACAGAAAATTCAGATTAGAAACCTTCATACATTAAAGAGATACAATAATGTTATAATAAAAGAGTCCTGGTTTGAAGAAGTTATTTTTTTATTTTTTAGTTAATGCGAAAATTAGGTTTAGGCCAAACTACTTAAAAGAGACCATATTTAAATATATTGAACCTTTTCTTTTTTTTAACAATAAAGAAGATATAAGACTCCTAGGAGAAAGATATAAAACACCAAATCAGGAGCCAAAATTATATTGATGTAAGACTTTTCCACCAAGAAGTTAAAAAGAAAAAAAGACTGAAAAAAATAAAGTACAGGTGTGACAGCACCTGCTCAGGCAAGTCTTCTTGGACACCAAATAATATATTTGTCTGCTTAGCAGTTGCACATTTCTTGTATGTATGTGATGGTTCAATATAAATTTTGCTTAAGAAAAAGAACAATGTTTAGTACATGTAGGTTCTCAGTCAATATTTGTTCAATAAACAGTAAGTTGATTCAACCAAAAATTCCCTATCCTATAACATTTAGTGAAGAGAAAACTTTCCCAAGCATGTGAAAAAAAGGGAGAGAACTGTTAGGTGAGCACCCTTCTTTGTAGAAATAATATTCAGAGGTATATATACTTTTACTGACCAAGGGATGACTCAAAGCTGAGATTTCCATACTGGGCATGTTATTATTTATATTCTTTATTACCTAGAACCTCTATGTAAATTAAAACTGGGTATACATGTAAGTATGGTTTAAACAATGGTTATAAATGACCTTTATATAAATACAAAAGCCAAACAAATTTTTTTAAGTGAGATATCAAAATAATAAGCTACCCTGGCTGGTGGCTCAGTTGCTTAGAGCATCATCCTGAAGTGAGAGGTTTCTGGTTCCATCTCCAGTCAGGGCACATACAGAAACAGATTCATGTTCCTCTTTCTCTTTCTCTCTCTTTCTCCCTCCCTTTCTCTCTTGCTAAAACCAGTAAATAAAATTTTGACCCTGGCTAGTTGGCTCAGTGGTAGAGCATCAGCCCGGTGTGTGGATGTCCAGGGTTCAATTTCTGGTCAGGGCACACAGGAGAAGGGACTATCTGCTTCTTCATCTCTCCCCTTCTTACTTCTCTCTCTCTCTCTCTCTCTCTCTCTCTCTCTCTCTGTCTCCCTCTCTTCCCCTCTCTTCCCCTCTCTTCCCCTCTGCAGCCATGGCTTTATTGGAGTGAGTTGGCCCCAGGTGCTGAGTATGGCTCCATGGCCTTGTCTTAGGCACTAGAATAGCTCAGTTGCCAAGAAATGGCCCCAGATAGGCAGAGCATCACCCCATAGGGAGTTTGCTGGGTGGATCCCGGTTGGGGCGCATGCAAGAGTCTGTCTCTCTGGCCTCTTTGCTTCTCACTTAAGGAAAAGAAAAAGAAAAGATGTTCTTAGAAATTAAAGCCATGGAGCACAGATAAAATGCGGGAAGAGAAAACTGAAAATATCTTCTTTGAAGTAGAGCAAAAGGATGAAAAGTAAAGGAAAAAAGATAAGAAAAGGGACCAACCCAGGAATAACTATGTCAAATAGAAAGAATAGTGAACAGAGCAGAAGAAACCAATAAAAAACAAAAATGAAAATTCCCAGAACTGAAGAACATGAGCCGCCAGAGAAGGACTCGTCAACTGCCCAGTCCGAATGACAACAGACTCACATCAACACACATCTCAGTGAAATTTCAGAATACTGAAGACAAAAGAAAAATCTACAAGCTTCCTAGGAGTAATAAAATGATCAAGTATAAAGCATAAGAAATCAAAATGTCTTCAGAATTTTCAGCGATGACCCTAGACTATAGAACACAATAATACATTCAAAATTCTGAAGGAAAATCTTTTCTGACACAAAACTTTGCAGTGAAGGTGTGTTATGAAGGAAGGAAAAAGACATTTCTTTTCAGATATGCAAGACCTCCAATAATATGCCTTCCATGCAACTCTTCTCAAGAAACTAAGTGTGCACTCCATCAAAACGAGAGTAAACCCGCCTGACCACGTGGTGGCGCAGTGGATAGAGCATCGGACTGGGATGCAGAGGACCCAGGTTCGAGACCCCAAGGTCACCAGCTTGAGCGCAGGCTCATCTGGTTTGAGCAAAAGCTCACCAGCTTGAATTTAAGGTCACTGGCTCCAGCAAGGGGTTACTCGGTCTGCTGAAGGCCCGCGGTCAAGGCACATATGAGAAAGCAATCAATGAACAACTAACGTGTTGCAACACGCAATGAAAAACTAATGATTGATGCTTCTCATCTCTCTCTGTTCCTGTCTGTCTGTCCCCTGTCTATCCCTCTCTCTGACTCACTCTCTGTCTCTGTAAAAAAAAACAAACAAAAAAAAAAACGAGAGTAAACCCAAACATAGGAAGATATGGAGTATAGGAAAGACACATTTCTGGCGGGATGGCACAGGATATCCCAGGATAATCGCTGTGTGCACCAGGGTAGCAGGTACCCAATCTAGATTGGACCCGTATGATTACGACATGCTGACAGTAGACATGCCGAAGACTAAGACTGTTATCAGAAACAGCTCCACTGCCATGAGCTCTCCTGAATGGGCGGGGGGGGGGGGGGGGGGGGGGGCAGAATGGCCACGTAAGCCTACCCCAGATCCTCTTCTGTGCTAGGCCTCACTTGGCTATGAGCTAATGAATTGTCCCTTGTCTACTCCTTGCCCTGCCTCCTGAACGAGTGTCAGATTCTCATTTCCATGCCACCAGAATGTTTGTTTTGACCTACCATTGCTGGGAATTGGGCATAGCGGACTTAGAGACAAAAGATACAGAGCATCTCACTCACCTTGACTATATTTCTGCTGGACATCGAGGACTGAAGAATAGACCCAAAATGTGTAATTGCAGAACAGAAGTTTATTTCTCACTCACATGCTATATAGACTGAATGTTTGTGTTCCCCCAAAGCTCACATGTTCAAACCTAACTCCCAGTGTGATGATATTTGGAGGTGAAACTTTTGGGAGGTGTTAAGGTCATGAGGGGAGTTCTCATGAGCGGGATTGATGTCCCTATTAAAAAGGCCCCAGAGAGCTCAGCTGTCCTTCCTGTCATGTGAGGACACAGCAAGAAGGTAACTGCCTGTGAACCGGGAAGCAGTCCTCTGCCAGACCTTGGTCTGAGTCTCCCCAAGCTCCAGAGTTACAAGAAATAAATATAAGCTAAAAATGTGCTAAATTAAGCAATTATTCACTGCTAATAAGTGTAAATGCACACAACATTCTGAAAAGCAATTTTGTAAGTTAATTCAAGAACCTTAAAATCATTCATGCTCTTTGGACTAGTAACTATACTTCCAGAAAGTTATCAGAGCAAACTAATGTAAAAATATATAAACAAAACTCTGTGTACAAAATTATTATATCTGATCATAAAATATTATGAAAACATTTTATGTGTTTAAAGTGTAGTAAAAATTCTTGGGTAAAATAAGATAAGAAAATAGTTCAACTATTGGAAATAAGGCATTTACAAACAGAAAAAAAAATACTTAAAAATACTAACAGGAATTTCTCTGGTTCATGGGGAATGGATAGTTTTAGTGTTTGCTTTATAATTTTTAATTTTAAATAAACATCTATTTCTTTTGAAACAGGAGTGCCTTTACGATGTGAAAACTGGAAGCTTTTAAAATAATGGTTGTTTGCAGTTGCCAGATGGGAGGGAGATTGGGGGGCTGGGTGAAAAAGGTAAAGGGATTTAGAAGTACAAATTGATTGGTTGCTACTGAATAGTCATGAGGAGTAAAGTATAGTCAATAATATTGTAATAAGTCTGGCCAGGCAGTGGCACAGTAGATAGAGCCTCAGCCTAGAACACTGAGGACCCAGGTTCAAAAGCCCAAGGTCGCTGGCTTGAGCAAGGGGTCACTTGCTCTGCTGTAGCCCCCCAGTCAAGGCACATATGAGGCAGCAATCAGTGAACAACTAAGGTGATGCAACTATGAGTTGATGCTTCTCATCTCTTTCCCCCGTTTGTCTGTCCCTGTCTCTCTCTCTCTCTCTCTCTCTCTCTCTTGCTCGCTAAAAAAAATTAAAAATTAAAAAAAAAAATACTGTAATAATTATGGTGTTCAGATGAGTACTAGACTTTTGGGGGCGATCACTTTGTGAATTATATAAATGTCTAATCACTGGGTTATATACCTGAAACTAATATAATATTATATGTCAACTTTAATTGAAAAATGAAAAATTATATTTTTAAAAAACCAAGCAAACAAAAGTGTTTGGTAATTTGAAATAGTCATTTACATTTTTAATGAAATACTATAATGAGTGGAAGATATGAGATTAAATAAAAGTGGCTCTAAGGAAGTCAGTATCTGAAACATGGAACCTCAGACCAAAATAAAAACACAGGCCACGGTGCTTATGGCTTATTGCACCCCCTTGTGGCAGCATAACCCAAGTAGACAAACAGGAACGTGAGAATCCACCCAAGTAGGGGAAAAGATATAAAATCCAGCAAGTAATTCACTCTAAAAAAAAAAAGAGCTTTATATTCAAAACGTAAGAAATATCTCATCCACAAAAAAAAAACAACACTGAAATAAACATACTTTTATCCTTTTCATGTTGTATCAGTTCTGTGGGATTAAGACCTGCAGCCATATAGATTGTGTTTTATACCAGTAAGAAGGAGCCATTCATGATAAAGGGCTCCCTAAGTCTCTTTGGGGCATAAATTAATCAAATGGACTATTTAACTTGATCAAATTAGGTCATCACTGCCACATCTTCAACAGCTGCTCAGCTTTGTGGTATCTCAGATGAAAAATAAATTCAGCAGGATTGGTAACAAGTTGTAGTGGCAGTTTAGGCAGAGGTGGGCAAACAGGACAAAATTGGGTTCAGAAGCTTTTAAATAACAAAATAACCCAAATTGAAATGCTAATGTAGTAATAATGGGTTTTTTTACCTCTCACTGGGAAATATTTTCTAATATCACCAAACCCATTGTAATCAAGCCCCCCCCCACACACACACACACAGAAAGGTTTCTGTTGCCAACACTGTTGCCAAGTTCCATTGGCATTTCTGTCTTCATCTTGGTCCACTTCTCAGCAACATTTGACACATATGAATATTTCCTTCTCTTTCTTTTTTTTTTCCAGCTCCCATTCCAGGCTGACCTTTCTGCGAGTAAGTTTTCTTCAGGTATAAAAGCACTAAGACCAGTGATGGGATTCAAATAACTTAACAACTGGTTCTCTGCCCTAATGACCATTTTAAATATAATATATATATATATATATATTTATATCCCCAAAGGTAGTTTATTATTTCATGCATTTAATACTTAACTAAGAACAACAAAAAAGGTACACAGAACTAGGTTATGTTTTAAGAAAGAGTTTTAAAATATTAAATAATACCTGACAAAAAACAATGAAACTGTTATTTAAGATATTTCCATATTGCTTCTTGATTGGCATCCTCACTTGCAATTTTTTTCACCTATGGACAGAATAAACATGACTACGGGGCTTATAATACACTGTTGCACAGATTAATGTTAAAAAGAGTAAGGAATATAAATTTGTGATTTCCCCATTGGGCAGCTGCCCAGGGGCCCACCTTGGAGAGGACCCTGATTACAAGTGCCATTTTAACAACCGGTTCACTGAACTCAACAAAAAATTAGGTATCGGTTCTGCCAAACCAGTGTGAATGGACTGAATCCCACCACTGACTATGACCATAACATGAAGGACAAATGGGAAGATAAATAAAGTAAAAAATACTGCAACATATGCCAATGGTGCTCCTTCGGTCACCACATTTAATTCTCACAGCTACCCTGCCTCCATCTTCAATGTCAAGAAATGCACCCTTGCTGTGAGTACTTGAGTTAGGGGCCAAGCCAACCTTCCTCCCCAGACTTCCTCTTCAGGCTGCACTGTTGGGCTCCTTCTTATGATGCTAGTAATGTCTGAGCTAATTTCTCGAAAGGGAAGCAAAGATACCCCTTGTAACCTAGTCCCAAAAATCTAGGAAAATTCATGTTTCCCACATTTCTAAGTCGTTGATGGTTTCCTGCAGTCCACCTTACCTTCGAATGTGGCTCATATTCTCACTTTTTAAGCCAGTGCACTGGGCTGGACTTCGTGCTGGAAAGAACACTTATGTTCCTGGAGTGTCCGTTGTCAAATACCTTGGGCTCTGAAAGGTGCGCAAAGTGTTTCCCAAAAAGCTCCGTCTGTAGCCCCTCTGTTGGCTGCCTTTGCACAGATTGTGAATGAGATGAAATCCGGCTCCCCCTTGGTCCATTTAAAGACCTTTCTCGCCCTGCCCGGTTGGCTCAGTGGTAGAGCGTCGGCCTGGCGTGCAGGAGTCCCGGGTTTGATTCCCGGCCAGGGCACACAGGAGAAGCACCCATCTGCTTCTCTACCCCTCCCCCTCTCCTTCCTCTCTGTCTCTCTCTTCCCCTCCCGCAGCCAAGGCTCCATTGGAGCAAAATTGACCCGGGCGCTGAGGATGGCTCCATGGCCTCTGCCTCAGGCGCTAGAATGGCTCTGGTTGCGGCAGAGCAATGCCCCAGATGAGCAGAGCATCGCCCCCTGGTGGGTGTGCCGGGTGGATCTGGTCGGGTGCATGCGGGAGTCTGTCTGATTGCCTCCCCATTTCCAGCTTCAGAAAAATACAAAAAAACAAACAAACAAACATAAAGACCTTTCTCCCCTGTTGCTTTCTCAACAGGCTCCAACTGCCGTTCCCCATGCTGATGATGGTGACCCTGTTTCCAAAGCAAAAATACATCAAGACACAAGGTCTGAAACAAATCTGTGTGCCACTTCTGTGTGGAAGAAGAACTTGGGACAAAGAAGTGTAAACTCTAAAGTGTTGCCATCTTCAGGACAGATGTGACGATTTGGGAAGCCCTGGAAAGAATGTTTAAAATTCAAACTGCAAGGCTCTTTCTGTATTGCACATGGTCCTGTTTCCCTCTCCTCAACTAACCTTTCTACATTCTCTATCCTTTTCTCAGCTGCCTTTCAAGAGGGTTTTTAATCCATACTGAGACATGAGAGGTACACAGTAGCACTCGTGCACATTTTTATTTCATTTCCCTATTGACTCGAAAGGCTCACTCCAACGGTGGCATCAGCAGGGGCGGCAGAGGGGCCTCTTCACCCCCAAAACCAGAGGCAACAGAGCGTAGGATAACGGGCCTGAGCTTGCCTTTGACAGCTCTGCTTGGCACCTGGCCTCAGCTTCAGTAGTTCTATGAATTTAGGCAATTTTTTAGATGTCCCTAAACCTTGATTTTTACACCTGGAAAATAAGGGTAACAACAGAAACAGCCCACAAGCTTGTTTTGAGTGTTAAATGAGCTAATGCTCATTACACTATTAGCATGGTGATAGTGCCTGGGGTGTAGAAAAGTTTCAATAAACTTGTGGTTTTTGTGTTTATTTACTTTTTTATCTGCTAGGCAACTGGCTCTACTGTGTATAAATGTGGGCAGCAGGAAATTCTGAGTCACCACAACCATCGTGGTGGAGTACATACAGGTTGCTGACCAAGCTAAGAGAGAGCTGAGTCAGCACGAGCTGCCTTACGCTTGGTCTTGTTGCTGAGCAGGGCTTCCTCTGCTGCTGCAGTGGCCTCTCCACCCGTTCTGCTTGGATTTGGGTCCCATGGGGGATCACTCTGCACCATGGCTGCTGCTCTCTAATTAGCCCTAATCAAACTCCAGTTGGAGGAACTAGGAGAGTCAGTATAATATGTTTTTAACCAATTTGATGAGTTTTCTCATTCTTTTGAGCATTCACTAGATGCTTAATCTGTGCATATTTTTTAACTAGGCCCTTGTGACAGTAAAAAAGAAATATCAGGCCCTGGCTGGTTGGCTCAGCAGTAGAGCATCAGCCTGGCATGTGGAAGTCCTGCGTTCGATTCCTGGAAAGGGCACACAGGAGAAGTGTCCATCTGCTTCTCCCCCCTCCCCCCTCTCCTTCCTCTCTATCTTTCTTCAGGCATCCTCAGCAAACTCCAAGCCAAGTACCATCATTGGGAAGCAGCTTGGTAACTCACTGTTTTTCCATATTTTCTCACGCAGAGTCATAGAGAGCAGAGTCCCCAGCCAAGTTACTCTGAGCTAAACCGAAAGTATGCTATAGATCGAGACTGAAATGGTCCTGCATAAATATAGCACCCCTCTAAGTTTCAATGCTAAGTCGCTAAAGACCTGAGCAGACTGTGCTGAAGGAAAATCTCAAAGGCTGTTCTGACAAACACTCTTGTTTTGTTTTTGTTCATTTTTACTCTCGCACTTCAAGCCTCGTGCTCTGTGTTCTGTAACAAGTCTTTCCTTCACATTCCTGGGAGCACCCATCCTTGGAATCCAAATCTCAGACCTCTTGTGAGTGTGTGTTTTGGTGGGGGGTTGCTATGAGGGGACAGGGATGGTGACAGGCTCACAGGTACGCCCCGGCATGTGACATGGGTGGTGGGGGAGAGCTTGCAAAGGGGCAGAGAACAGCTGGCTTTATCAACTGGACAGTTGTTCTTGGTTGTCGTCTATAGAGGCAAACCCAAATGACCAAAGATGGTGGGCTTTTTTTTTCCCTCAGATATAACAATTGTCATCCACAGAGCCATGGACCAAATGCAAGATGAATCAACTATTTTCATTATAATGAGCTCTTATTTGGAGCAAAGCATCATGGCAAAAGCTATGGAGATATTCAAGGAATAATCAAGTCCTCATTGTCTAGGACCCTGCACAATAACTGGGTCAGGGAGAGGTTACATAGGGAAAATGAATTGAGGTCTCATGGCAGGATACATGGTAACTTAGTGGGACAGATTGTAAGTGTCAAAGGCTTTCCAGAGGAAGGCACTTCACTTTTGGATGGGACGGTAAGGAAGAGCTCCACGCAAGGAAGCAGCACTGTGCCCGGGAAAAGTTCAGAGGAGCTGGGGACAGTGATAAGAGTGATCGGATGTTTAGAAAACCAAGAGAGAGCAGAGAAATTGCATGCGTTTCTCCTGCTTCTTTGTCTACAGAGGCTCAGTGAGAATCTAGGCTCAGAAGCTCAGAGTCTGGCACAAAAACCTTTAGGAAGGATGACACTAATACTATCAAGAGAGGCCTAGAGGCACCTGACCTGTGGTGGCACACTGGATAAAGCATCAACCTGGAATGCTGAGGTTGCTGGTTCAAAATGCCAGGCTTGGCCCTGGCCAGTTGGCTCAGCGGTAGAGCATCGGCCTGGCATGTGGGGGACCCGGGTTCGATTCCCGGCCAGGGCACATAGGAGAAGCGCCCATTTGCTTCTCCACCCCCCCCCCTTCCTCTCTGTCTCTCTCTTCCCCTCCCGCAGCCAAGGCTCCATTGGAGCAAGGATGGCCCGGGCGCTGGGGATGGCTCCTTGGCCTCTGCCCCAGGTGCTAGAGTGGCTCTGGTCGCGGCAGAGCGACGCCCCGGAGGGGCAGAGCATCGCCCCCTGGTGGGCAGAGTGTTGCCCCTGGTGGGCGTGCCAGGTGGATCCCGGTTGGGCGCATGTGGGAGTCTGTCTGTCTCTCCCTGCTTCCAGCTTCAGAAAAATGAAAAAAAAAAAACAAAACAAAAAACAAACAAACAAACAAAATGCCAGGCTTGCCTGGTCAAGGCACATGTGGGAGTTGATGCTTCCTGCTCCTCCCCTAGCTTGCTCTCTCTCTCTCTCTCTCTCTTTCCCCCACCTCTCTAAAATGAATAAAATTTAAAGGGGGCGCTGGATTCTTCCAGTGCGGCTGCTGCTTGTCCTTGTGCCTCCTCACACCCTCAGGCACCAGGTCGCACCATGTGTAGAATTTAAGGCAGAGCTCACAAGGTGAGCCCCTAGGCCTGTAGCTCACTGATGGTACTGAAGGGGAAGTCCGTATATGTCTGTGGTTAAAAGCAAGCAGCCTTAAAAGTCTCATATCAAAGGTGACTTCTATTTCACATGCCTCGTGCTGGAATGCTACGGTAGGTCACTTGCATGAGTTCCTGGAAGGACTCACGATGCACTGTGGTTTGCACATACCCAGGTGTGAGCCCAACATGGATGATGGTGGTAACAATGATGGCAATCAAGACTTGGTCTTAAACTAACATTTACTGAGGACACCTGTGTCATTGATCCTGTGTTAATCACTGGGAAGCAAAGGTAAAAAGGCTGGCTCATTCACCCGTATCTGGCTAAAGCCTTCCTGGGGGAACGGGGCCTTCGCCGAGTTTTATCAGGTCTGTGTAGAGATAATTATGAAAGTTTATACTGGAAGAAAGTTTGATTAGTCTTACAGTCCACTTCTCTTTCAAAAGATAAGATAAAGTGATAACATGCATGAGCAAAAACATTATCAAGGTTAGTTTTAGTTTTATAGAACTTTAAATACAGAAATATTATAATCTGGTGACTCATTACCCCAAAAAGCAAGACACCCTTCTTATATTCAAGTGAGATCTTTTTGTTTTGAGTTTGGATCATGAACTATTGTATAAAAATTTATTGCAACTTTTACCATGTTAATGGGGAAGATATTATGGAATATCGAAGAAGCCATAATAGCCTTACTTTTTAATTAAGAAAAAAACACACAAACTTGATTTAAGAATAAAGCAGCCTGACCAGGCAGTGGTGCAGTGGATAGAGCGTTGGACTAGGCTGCAGAGGACCCAAGTTTGAAACCCTGAGGTCGCCAGCTTGAGCACGGGCTCATCTGGTTTGAGCAAGGTTCACCAGCTTAAGCCCAAGGTCACGGGCTTGAGCAAGGGGTCACTCGGTCTGCTGTAGCCCCCCAGTCAAGGCACCTATGAGAAAGCAATCAATGAACAACTAAGATACCACAACAAAGAATTGATGCTTTTCATCTCTCTCCTTTTCTATCTGTCTGGCCCTATCTGTCTGTCTCTGTCACAGAAAAATAAATAAATAAATAAATAAAGTAGCATTGGTCATAATGACATCAAATACTGATATGATTTTCAATGTTAAACTATAACCCATATATTGCAATGTAGCATTGCCCTTTGGGGGAGATTTATGGTAATTGGAATGAAGTAAGAATGTAAGAACTACAAACATTTCTCAGTGGGGAAGAATTCTGGAGCTCTAGGCTTGAGTAGGGGTGAGAGGATGGAAGGCGATGATCAAATGGAGGGGTCGTTCTTAGCTCCAAGTATAGTCAGGGCATCCAGAGCAATAGGAAAGGAGGCAGGTCCTTGTAGGCAAGTATATGTATAGGACTCACAGAATCTCTCTTCTAGTTGCTTTTATTTTCTAGAATAAAATAAAAAGCAAGGTCACTTACCAAGAGTGAAGGTGGTAGAGGAGGTATTAGAAATTTGAGGAATATATCAATCAAGATAGATTTTGATATGAGAGGCAAATGGCCCCAGGATGTAAGAGAAAAGATGAAATAATCATGTAGGAAGGTGGGGGAGCCCAGTTGAGTGAAGGGTATTACATTTAAAGTAAGATTAGTCAGCAGGGTTATAGATTTTTTCTCCACCCACATTCAGCATTGTAGGTTCAAGCACAGAATAAGTAGAGGCTTGAGTTTAACTGGGGTTTGCTTGGAGTCTTACCAATTGAAAATGACCAGTTAATAGGGGTCAGACATTGACATCGTGTCCAAAGAAGTGCTTGCAATAATTGGCCAAGGGGTTTAATCTGGGAAAAAAGGGAAATCAAAACAAAAGGGCAAAAGACAGTGAATTGATGGGAGGGTTTAGCAGGCATGAGAGAACAGATGTCAAAGGTTGTTGGATTGGCCCTGGCCGGTTGGCTCAATGGTAGAGTGTTGGCCTGGCGTGCAGGAGTCCTGGGTTCGATTCCCAGCCAGGGCACACAGGAGAAGCGCCCATCTGCTTCTCCACCCCTCCCCCTCTCCTACCTCTCTGTCTCTCTCTTCCCCTCCCCCAGCCAAGGCTCCATTGGAGCAAAGTTGGCCCGGGCGCTGAGGTTGGTTCTATGGCCTCTACCTCAGGCACTAGAATGGCTCTGGTTGCAATGGAGCAACGCCCCAGATGGGCAGAGCATTGCTTCCTGGTGGGCGTGCTGGGTAGATCCCAGTCGGGCGCATGCGGGAGTCTGTCTGACTGCCTCCTCGTTTCCAACTTCAGAAAAATACAAAAAAAAAAAGGTTGTTGGAGTTGGGTTTCACAACCCTCACATCTACTCACCAATGACTATTAATTTCTCCATTCCACTTGCACTTCGCTGAGGTGCAATTTAATCTCCTTCTAGTTGGTGTATCTGACTCCAATGCATCATGGAGAGTAATGGATTTTAAAACATTCAAAGTAGCCAGTTTGGGGAATGGGGCGAGTTGGGAGTAGAGGAAAGATCAGTTATGGTTTAGAATCCTAATACATGGTTTACTGAGGAAGCAGTCAAGAGGAAGTGTCCAAGGTGAAATGAAACACTTGATGACAAGCTGATACTACCCTCTTTTACCAGTAATTTGCATATAACAAATAGCTGCTCAGTGTTCAGAGAACTAAACTGAATGGATAAATGAGTGGCATTCTCAGCATGAAAGAAGATATAATTTTCCAGCGGCAGAGAATAAGTAATGGCAGTAGAAATGCTGAGAGGGGGTAAATTTGAGAAATATTGAGGATAAAATCAGTAGGACTTGATAGGGAAGCTGGGGGGACAAGCAGAAGTGAGAAAGCCAAAGTGGCTTCCAGATTTTTGATTTGGTTAATGAAGTGGATGTCAATGTCCTTCAGTATGATAGGAATGGAAGAGAGACTATTAGGTTAGCAGCCAATGGGAGTGGTGAATAAACTTTGAGCCTATGGAATCAAGGTATCTGGGGGACATCCACATGGAGATGTTCAGTGGAAAAATGGAACCCTGAGCTCAGCAAATGTGTGAGAGCTTGAGGGATTTGGAGAGTAAAACCCCTCAGACAAAAGCAGGTAGGAGCCAAAATACAGCATGGTGCGTGCGTGTGATGATCAGAAGTCATGTGCTCATTGGTGTCCCTTAAAGAAAAGTTACAGGGTGAAAGGATCTGGTGGCTAAAGGTTGAATCTTGCAGAAGACTCATTGATGTCTCAGAATCAAAGAGAAGAGTCCATAAAGGAAACTAAGAAAGAGCAACCCAAGATTACAAAGAAAAATCGGAAAGGGATACCAACAAAATAGAGAACTTTAAGTTGAGGAAGTGGTCAACAGACTCAAATACCAAAATAATGTCAAAGAAGTGTGACCTGAGAAGCATGTTAGGTATGAATCAAAGTCACTGAGCTCTAGATGGAGATGCTTCTTTGGAGCAGTGGGGGCCAAAATCAGATTAGAACAGATCAAGGAGTGAATGGAAGGGGAGGAAGTGGAAGCCACAAGAAAAGGCTCTTTTCAATGTAACTTGACCATAAAACAAAGAAGGTAATAGAGTAACTGCCATGGGAACCTGTGACTTATTTGTAACTTCATTTGGTTTTATTTTTTGAAGACTGAAAATTGTTGCGTAAATAAACTGAGGGGAAAAATGACCAGAATTTGAAGAGATAAGAGAGAGCTCAGGAGAATAGTGTTCCTCGGGCAAGGGCAGGTAAAACCTGAAACAGAAAGATATATATACACTTTCCACGATTGAAGGAGCAGTGGACGGCACAGGTGGGGGTATTTATGTCTGCCATGCTTATTGAAAGATACATCCATTCTTCTTTCTTCCACTTTCTCATAACATAATTCTATGCATTCTGGCTCTGACTCTACTGCTTTGGGAAAACTGCACTTTCCAAAGTCTCAGATAACCTCCCAATTTCAAATCCAGTGGCATCTACTCAGTTCTCTCCTTTTAAGCCACTGTGCAGTATTAACCCTATTGACCACCCTTCCCTTTCTAAAGCTCTCTCTTGCCTTGGTTTTCATGACATTATGACATTCTACCTCCTCTCCCTATTAATTTCTCCTCTCCCCACATTGGTCTCAGTTCTTTGCCTTGTGCCCTAAATATTGGCACACCCCCAAGATCTGTGGCTTTAACTCTCATCTTTATAAAGATGGCATTCAGTGTTATATTTCCAATACTTACTATATGACTTCGATTGTCCAGGACTCTGTTGTTCAAGCCTCCATCCCAAGATACTTGTTTAAAATGGAGCAAGTCACTCCGAATCACTGGGCATTAGGTATAACACCAAGTAAGTAAGGAGAACCAGTGATGACTGACCAATGTTTTCAATATATGACTATAGGGGAGTGACTGTGGCACAAATATGAAAGCCAGCACAACCCAGTATCACCTGGTGTGGTTTCAGATGCCAATCTACCAGGATATAAGAGAAAGGCAAAAGGTGATCTCATGCTAATGAAAGATAAAACCAGAACCAGATTACTCGCTGTTGGATATGTGACAAGATGCAATATATTCTGTGAAGAGAAGCCCAAAAGAATGTCAACTATACCAGGACAAGCTGACAAAAAAAGATGGGTGAAAAATCAACTTTTCATATTAAGCATTGCTAATGCATGGGATTGCCCACTTGAATGTGCCAGCTTCAAATAGTAACAAATAACGAAGGAACAGAGCTCTTTGGTGTCACAAGTGTTTAAAACAATATAGTACAACATACAAATTAAAAGCACATGGAGATACTTTTCCTCACTCGCTGGAGTGACTAAAATTTAAAAGTAGGCAGTACCGAGAGCTAGCAAAGATGTGAGAGCAACTGGAATCTTCATACGTTTCTGAAGGGAACACAAAATGACATGGTCACTCTGGAAAATAGTTTGGCAGTTAAATATACACTTATCATAAGCCTCAGCAATCCTACTCTTTGGTGTTTACCTAAGGGAAACAAAAAAGTATATCCACACCAAAAAAACTATATGTAATTTTTAGTCACAACAGCCCAAAACTGCAAACAATTCAAATGCCCATCAACTAGTATAGGAATAAATGAATTTTAACACATCTAGGCAACTATTCAACAATTAAAAGAAACAAACCACTGACACCCAACAACCTGATTGAATCTTAAAAGTATTATGCTGGCCTGGCCTGTGGTGGCACAGTGGATGAAGCATCGACCTGGGATGCTGAGGTCGCTGGTTCAAAACCCTGGGCTTGCCTGGTCAAGGCACATATGGGAGTTGATGCTTCCTGCTCCTCCCTACTTCTACCTTTCTCTTTCTCTCTTCTCTCTAAAATAAATAAAATATTTTTAAAGCATTATGCTAATGTGAAAGAGCTAATTGCTAGAAAATATAATCTCAAACTACCTGCTGCTCAAAAAAATTTTTTTTAGAGATTGAACAATTTTTATGTAACCAGCACACAGATCAAGATATAGGACATTTCCAGCATCCTTGAGGGTATTGACCTTGAGGGGCTTTCTCATGCCCCCTTTTTAGTCACTACCTATCCTTTTTTTTAATTCTAAAGTAATTTTTTATTTTTAATTACAGTTGATATATAATAGATTAGTTTTAGGTACACACCTAATGATTAGACATTTATGTATAACTTACAAAGTGATCATACCAATAAATCTAGTACCCATCTGACACCATACATAGTTGTTATAATATTGACTATATTCCCTATGTTGTACTTTACAACCCCATGACTACTCTGTAACTACCAATTTGTACTTCTTAATCTCTTTATCATTTCACTCATTTCTCCCAAATGCTCCCTCTCCCCATCAGGTAACCATCAAAATGTTCTCTGTATCTATGAATCTGTTTCTGTTTTGTTTTTTATATTGCAGATATAAGTGAACTCATCTGGCATTGTCTTCCTCTGTGTGACGTATTTCACCCGGCACAATACCCTGTAGGCCTATCCACTCTCCCACTTATGGGCACTTAGATTGCTTCCACATCTTGACTATTGTAAATAATGTTTCAGTGAACATATGGATGTATATGTATTTTTGATTTGGTGTTTTGGGTTTCTTTAGGTAAATACCCAGAAGTGGAATTCCTATTCTTCAAATTTAGCAAAATCTCTGTTATAAGATATTATATTTATATTTGAAAAAAATACATTCATTCTAACATTTCACTATATCAGTGGGATGAGCAAACAATTGTGCTACCAAGGGCAAGTTCCAGAAAAGAAGAACAAAAATATTTGCAGGCTACAACTTATTACATATACATACATGCATATACATATATATATAATATATGTATGTAATATATACATTATATATAATATATATGTTATATCTATATGTAGTGTATTGGCAACTGGGCTTAAGCATTTTTTAAATATTTCTTTAATGAAGCATTTCAGATTACTTGTCAAAGTTTTTGAAATGACAGAGGAGCACATTACACAGTAGCTGGTTTTAACTCTTGCCCTGGAATAGATGTGCTGTTGAGTATTCATGAACCACAGCACTGTCCCACATTACCTAGTCTTTATCTCTGCATCACATCCAACTCAGCTGCCACAAGCCCTCTCCTCTATAATAGAGTCTAAGCAAGCCATGCGGTTAACCAGACTGTATAGCCTCTCAAGCAGTTGATGGCTCACCATGGTGATACTTAAAACAAAAATGTCACCCTGATTGGTTGATTCAATGCATGGAGTGCATCCTGATGTGTGAACATCCCAGGTTCGATTCCCAGTCAGGGCACACACGAGAAGTGACCATCCTCTTCTCTCCCCCCCCCTCCCCGCTCCCCCTTCTCTCCCATTTCCCCTCCCACACCCAGTGGCTCAATTGGTTTGAGCATCAGCTTCAGGTGCTGAGGATAGCTCAGTTGATTCAAACATCAGCCCCAGGTGGGGGCTGCCAGGTGGATCTCAGTCAGGATGCATGCAGGAGTCTGTCTCTCTATTTCCCCTCCTCTCACTTAAAAAAAAAAAATGTAATAACCCTGTCTTTCAGATCCAGAGCAGAATTTTTAAAAAGTCTGTTCTTCTCATTGCAATAATAGAGAAATTTTCATGTTGAGTAATAATGAGTGAATTTAGCACACATAGAAAGAGAGCTACTCCAAAGCTTTGAAGATTCTTCCCCTTCCTCTTAAGCCCCTTTGTGGGCCCTTGGCATCAGCTTCAAGATCAGGACTCAAAAAAAAAACAAGCAGAAAACAATTTTCTCTACTTCTAGAAAAAGTGAAATACTCCACAGTCATTCATGCTCAATCTGAAATGCTCCTTAGTTGTTACTATGGTTGTAATTTTTCTAAAATTTTTCAAATCCTTGGCAGATCAGCAAGTTCAAATAGGTTGTAAATGAAATGGAAAGAGAGGAAGGAAGGAAGGAAGGAAGGAAGGAAGGAAGGAAGGAAGGAAGGAAGGAAGGAAGGAAGGAAGGAAGGAAGGAAGGAAAGAAGATGGGTGAGAGGAGAGAGAAGGGAAGGAAAAAGAGCTTCTATGGAGCAACTACTGCTCAGCATACATATTTCTAAATGCTTATTTTTAATTATTCCTGCTGAATACTCAGATATGTCTAAAAGAATCATGTTTAGACTGACCAGGTGGTGGCACAGTGAATAGACCATTGGCCTAGGACACAGAGGACAGGTTTGAAACCCTGAGGTCGCTGGCTTGAGTGAAGGCTCACCAGTTTGAGCACCGGGTTGCTGGCTTAAGCATGGGACTATAGATGTGACCCCATGGTCACTGGCTTGAGCAAGGGGTCACTGGCTTGGCTGGAGTCTCCAAGTCAAGATACAGAGGAGAAAGCAATCAATGAACAACTAAGGTGCCACAATGAAGAATTGAGGCTTCTCATCTCTCTCCATTTCTGTCTGTCTGTCCCTCTCTGTCCCTCTCTCTGTCTCACTAAAAAAATAAGAGAATTATGTTTATCTCAGCAGCACATACTAGAAATCTAGGCACATCCATTATATTCATAAGCATGATTCGGTCACAATATCCTTCCACGTTCTTGTTCCTATTCAGATCAGTAGAAATCAAATATAAAGGGTAAACCTCAGAGATGCTTCTCATGCCCCATCTTACAGGGTGATTTTTAATGGGCAAGTGCATATGATTGCATATTATTTTTAGAGTATGTCTTTTTATACATTTAACCAAACATAATGTCTAAATAATGTAAACTTAAAATAGAAAAACATATAAAATTGAAGCAAATACTATTAAAAAGAGATAGTAAATTCATCAATATCTCTCAATGACTCACAGAGAAGTCATGATTCCTGGGTGTTCTGTCACTTAAACAAGTTTGGGAACATTTGTCCCAATAATCCCTGTGTCTATTACACCAAGTTTTTCATTGTCTTCGAGACATCACCTCCACTCTCCTTCCCCTCCTGCTCCACAGGTACCGTCCTGAGCCAAAGGCCTGCAACAGCTACACCCTTCCTCAGTTACAAGCTTCCCTTCTGCCTTAGACAAAGCACCTATGAGATGCAGATATTTATAGTTGTATTTATCACATTGTATTGGAATTATTTGCCATAGCTATGAAAAAAACAACAAACCATCGATTTAAAGCCACACCTCACCTAATCGTTTTTGCCCTAAGGAAATGGCATTTCTGCCCAGAGAAGGAGAATCAGCAAAGCACTTGGAAAGGCAGCATTTGACAAAAGGCATGGCCGCCAGGACCTTTATATAGCTAGGTGAACTATACTGCAAACGGAAGACACTAGAAGGAGGTAAGGGGCAGTGGTGGGAGGGTGAGATCTGAGAGAGAAGGGAGGTGGACTCAGGGCAGAACTATTCAGAGGCAGGGAGAAGTGCTTGCCCCTGAGAACTCCCCAACGCCAGTGGTGGCTGAAGAATGTTTTAGAGCCGGCGTCCCCACACTGCAGCCCCCTGAGGCCATTTACCTCCCCCCCCCCCGCACTTCCAGAAGGGGCACCTCTTCCATTGGTGGTCAGTGAGAGGAGCACTGTATGTGGCGGCCCTCCAATGGTCTGAGGGACAGTGAACTGGCCCCCTGTGTAAAAAGTTTGGGGACCGCTGTAGAGCATTGGGTGTTGAGTTTATTGGGTCATGATGGTGCTGGGTACCTCCATCACCCCACATCTTCAGAGCCATCGGCCACACATTCAAATGCCCGGTGGGATTTGCTCATGAAGTTAATGCCTCCAAATCAGCTGTGAGCAGAACCACCTCAAGCAAACCACCACCTTCAGAACCCGGGAAACTATAATCAACCTAAGATTGATTCCCTCCCTCCAGGAATCCCCACGGAGATGACTCATGGCCCTCTCGCTGGGTGAACCAACTGGTTGTCTTTGCGGGCGTGCTGTTGTTTTAGGAAAAGCTGCCTCCTTCACCTCCAGAGCCTCTCACTCTGTGTTGGGCGGATAAAATGTATTATGCTCACTTTGTTAAAGATGCCGTCGCCCAGGTGATATTAATGTGTGTTGGGGGCAGGCAGGATCATTGTAGCCTGGGGCTTGGTTTTGGGATTAAGCCTTTCCCACCCTTTTTGATGTGGGGTGGCACAATCCAATCATGCCTCAGAGAAGTGACTTTGTATTAGAGACTTCCCTATTTTGTATATTGGATTAGAGGTTGTGAAGCTACACTATAAAATAGGGGTAGAACGGGAACTTGCCCGCTTGGTTCCTGAGATTAGCAAGAGAGAGCAGAGGAGAACAGAGAAAGGCCACGTGGAGGAGGCCAGGAGAAGCAGCCAAGATGGCAGAGTGCTGAGTGAGATGCCAGTTTGTGTAGAGTTTGTATCTGGGATAAGGAAGGAGATGGGGAACAGAGGTGAATAAGTCTGGTGAGCTAGAAACCTTTGATTCTAGGAAATTCGGATAAGTCTGTAGCTTTGTGAGCACTGAATGTGACTGGGTTTTGGAGCCCAGTGGTATTTTTACTTGCCCGCCGGGTGCAAGCTAGAATTAAAGACTATGGCCCATCAGTTTTTGGCTCCGCTGTTTCTTTACCGACTGTCCGAATCCAATGCGAACCTGCATAGGCCAGAAGGCTGCTCTGATGGTGGCCCTGGCCGTGGCTTCTGGCTTTACACTCTGTTGTCATCCTCACCTGGGATTCTCCCAGGGAGGTCAACTACAGCTGGGTCTCAAGCTTAGCACGACAGACCATGGTCTAATGTGACAGGATGCGTAGGGCGCTTTGTCTATTAAATTTCAGTAGACACAGACCCCAGCTACAAGGGTTATATCTGCTGATGTTTTTATCGTCTCCCCTTCTCGATCATGAGCCTCACAATGGAAAGAACTGAGCCTGTTTAACCTTTGATCTCCTGGGTGACACAGTGTAGGACACTTTTAAAAAAGTGTTTTCACAGGGACTCTAGAAAACTGAATCTACCTCACCAGCTCAATGTGTCAACCTCCGAGAGGTGTGTATTTTTCCAAAAAGCCCTCAAAAGTAATGTTTCACATTGAAGATCTCAGTAGAATACAACGATCATATCTTGGAGGGAGAGTTTCTGCCCACTACCCTAGAAAGTCTATCACATAGGAAATGGTGTGTTTTGTTAAGCTTGAGACCCAGGAGAATCCCAAGGGAGGATGGCAGCAAAGGGTGTGAGGCTCTGGAGGTAAGGGAGGCAGCTCTTCCTTAAAAAAAAAAACACAACAACAACAACAAAAACAAGCACATTCACAAAGATAAATAGTTACTGGCTCAACTATTTGCCCTATTGCCCTTCAATATATCAGAGGGTTTGATGAAGCCAAAAGATTTCAAATAATCTTTATATCAGATATGACTGTCATGTAATGTTTACTTTAATGCATTTAACCTTGAACCGCTAGGAGTAAATAAAGGTCATTTTGGAGGCTGGAAATGTAGGTCAGACATCTGGGTTTAAGTTCGTGGAAGGAGCACTCCACCAACACCGACTTCCTTCCCCTGAGGTTACTGTAAGAAGTGACCCGTTTTGTTCAGATGGTGAGAAGCCAGCGCTGGATCCCACAGTGCTCGCGGACGTCTCCCACACAGCGCACACAGCAGTCAAACGGAAACAGCGTCCTTCTGTGTGCTTTCAGACCCACCACAGGCGTGAGTCAGAGCCCGGCCCAGCCCACACCTCTCGCAGTCACCAAAGATGTTGTTCAGCTGGGCTGGCCACTAGATAAAGCACATTGTCTGGGATAGACTAAAAAATGGGCTAAAAATAATACATCTCAATTACTGCTCTGTGGAAGGGACGGTGGCCCAGAGAGATTAAACATGAGTAGATCATGCTGAATAATTCCTAGGGTGAATGCTCTTCCCACCTGGGGATGCAATGCTGAAGCTAATCAAATATTTGAGCTGACGAGACCGAAAGATTTTCAAAGAAAGCTATCAGACACACTAAGCATTTTACAGTGGTACCTTGAGATACGAGTTTAATTTGTTCTGTAACCGAGCTTGTAAGTCAGTCAACTCGTATATCAAACAGATTTCTCCCATTTAAAATAACTGAAATAGATTTAATCCATTCCAGCCCTGTGAAACATCCCCAAACCATCCTAAATTATGAAAAAAGACATGTTTTTTAATTAAGAAATAGACATGTATACTTTACCAATGCATAACAAAATATATGAAATAAAAGACAAAAATGTTATTTAGTACTGTATTCTTACCTTGGAGACAGACGAGTGTGGTTAACGGAGGTGAATGGTGGAGGAGGAGGGAGGGAGGAAGGGATGCAGGCACTGTAGACACGTAAACTAAAACTGCATTTTCTTTATTTTAAACAAAACTAAAACTGCACTTTCTTTACTTAAAATGAAAACACAAAAACTTAATTGTAAAAAAATGCACTTTCTTAACTTTGAACTTAACCTAAGTTTAATATTACAAATATTTCATTTAATCATCACCTGTTTTTGCCTTTTTGGCTGCACTTTTGGCACTTTCGCTTGCAGGACTTTTGACTAAAAATCTATGCAAAGAGGTTTGCTTTTGCCTGCCTTTTAAAATGTTATGGAAATGTGACAAACAAGTGTCATTAAAAAGTGCTAAAGCACGACCAGTTGAAACTTTTTCTGGGTGTTTCTTTTTTTTTTTTTTTTTTTTTTTTTTTTTTTCATTTTTCTGAAGCTGGAAACAGGGAGAGACAGTCAGACAGACTCCCGCATGCGCCCGACCGGGATCCACCCGGCACGCCCACCAGGGGCGGTGCTCTGCCCCTCAGGGGGCGATGCTCTGCCCATCCTGGGCATCGCCATATTGCGACCAGAGCCACTCTAGCGCCTGAGGCAGAGGCCACAGAGCCATGCCCAACGCCCGGGCCATCTTTGCTCCAATGGAGCCTTGGCTGCGGGAGGGGAAGAGAGAGACAGAGAGGAAAGCGCGGCGGAGGGGTGGAGAAGCAAATGGGCGCTTCTCCTATGTGCCCTGGCCGGGAATCGAACCCGGGTCCTCCGCACGCTAGGCCGACGCTCTACCGCTGAGCCAACCGGCCAGGGCCTGGGTGTTTCTTTTCAATGAAACTTGAAAGCTTCTCCCACATTGCCAGCATGTCTTTAATTTCACTTGTAGAAATCACTTCCTCCGACTCTACCTCCTCCTCACTACTAATCTCTTGAAGAAGCTCCGTATTTTGCATCATCTGTAGCTCCTTTAACTCCTCAGTTGCAAGTTCCTCCTCATATTCTTCGAGGAGCTCATTTACGTCACCCTCATCTACCTGCAGACCCATCGACTTTCTGAGGGACACAATCTCCTCCAACGCTTCTACCTCAGTCTTGGTCTCTGGTTCAAACCCTTCGAAGTCCCTGTCTGCAACAACATCAGGCCATAACTTTTTCCATGCCGAGTTCAAGGTTCTTCTTGTAACTTCTTACCATGTCAAGTCAATAATGTGTAAACATATCACAATGTTGTAATGATCTTTCCAAAACTCTTGAAGGATTAGATTTCTATTCTCAGTCACCTCAAAGCAGCGGTGGAACAAGTGCTTTGTGTAAAGCTTTTTAAAGTTGGAAATGACCTGCTGATCCATAGGTTGCAAGACTGAAGTCGTGTTGGGTGGGAGGTAGAGGACTTTCATGAATTTGAACTCATCAAGAATGTCATCTTCAATATCAGGTGGGTGGTCTGGAGCATTTTCAAGGATTAGTACATCGGGAGTGTATTTTCTTGAAGATATTTGTTCACTGCACTAGATTTATCCATTCAATTAAAAACTGCCATGTAACCCATGCCCTAGCATTGGCACGCCACATAACCTGCAGTTTTTCTTTAAGAATTTTGTGGGTCTTAAAGGCTCAAGGATTTTTGGAATGATACACTAGCAGTGGCTTTACTTTACAGTCACCACTAGCATTTGCACACAATACAAGGGTCAGGCGGTCCTTCATGGGTTTATGGCCTGGCAGCTTCTTCTCCTTTGCAGTGATGAAAATCCTCCAGGCATTTTTTTCCAAAACAATCCTGTTTTGTCACAGTTGAACACTTGTTGGGGGATGTAGCCTTTGTGATAAGCGCAGCAAAATGTGCGATGTACCCCTCAGCTGCCTAACGTCAGTACTCGCAGCTTCACCATGCCTCACCACCGAGTGGATGCCAGATCTCTTCTTGAAATTTTCAAACCAGCCATGACTTGCCTTAAACGTATCTTCTGCTGCCCCTTTTGAGGTTGATGGTTCTTTCTTCTTCAAGTCACCATAAATAATACGTGCCTTTTCGCCTATTACAGTCTCCATCACTGTATCTCCTGCCAGCTCTTTCTCTTTCACCCACACCAGCAGAAGCTTCTCCATTTATTCACGGATATTTGTCCTTAATGGGGACAGAATTGTAGCTCCTTTCACTGGATTTGCACTTCTGATTGCATCCTTTTGTTTAAGGATGGTACAAATTGTAGGTGTGTTGCGGTTGTACAGCTTTGCCAGTTCAGTCACTCGTACACCACGCTCATGTTTTTCTATTATTTCTTGCTTTACTTCTATCAACATCATTCTCTTCTTCTTCTCACCACTGTCCTTTACACTCACTTTCTTCAGCCCCATGATAGCACACACAAAAAAGTTAATAAAAAATGCAAAAATAATGCAAGAACGAGTACAGTGCATGAGATTCCACTTGATTCTGTGGGTAACATGTGAGAAAGAACAAGATGCTGGTGTTGTGCTGCCGATACTGGACCCGTGTGCCAACGCACCAACTAGGGGCAGCTTCCCAAATCATGACTTGTATCTCGGAATTTCGCTCGGATCTAGAACAAAAATATGGACTGAGTCGCAGCTCATATCTTTAAAAAAAAAATGTATGTTGGTCTACTTGTATCTCAAGGTACCACTGTATTAATTTTCTATCGCTGCTATAACAAACTAGCACAAATTTCGTGACTTAACCAGCACACTTGTATTCTCTCCAAGTTCACTAGGCCAAAATTAAGGTGCCAGCATGGTCATGGTCCCTCCAGAGGATCTAGGGGAGAACATTTCTTTGCCATCTCCAGTTAATAGGGCTGCATTCCTTGACTAGTGACCTCTTCCTTCATCTTCAGAGCAGAACACTCCAACCTCCATTTTCATCATCACATCACATTGTCCCCTTCTGTCTTCAAAGCTCCCTCTGCCTTCTTACACAGATGTGTGATTACTCTTGGGGTCTACACTAATAGTCCAGGAGGCTCTCCCCATCATATGTACAATGGCTCTTTTCCCATTTAAGGTAACATGCCTGACCAGGCAGTGGCACAGTGGATAGAGCGTCAGACTGGGATGCCGAGGACCCAGGTTCGAGACCCCGAGGTCGCCAGCTTGAGCGTGGGCTCATCTGGTTTGAGCAAAAACTCACCAGCTTGGACTCAAGGTTGTTGGCTCGAGCAGGGGGTTACTCAGTCTGCTGAAGGCCCGTGGTCAAGGCACATATGAGAAAGCAATCAATGAACAACTAAGGTGTCGCAATGTGCAACAAAAAAACTAATGATTGATACTTATCTCTTCATTCCTGTCTGTCTGTCCCTGTCTGTCCCTCTCTCTGACTCTCTCTCTGTCTCTGTAAAAAAATAAATAAATAAATAAGGTAACACAACGGAACATGGTATTTTCTTGATTATTTAGAAAACCGTTTCTGAGATTGTTCTCGTTATGAATATCAGTTCATTGCTCTGCTCTAGTGACACACGGGTGCTTTTAACAGAGCTTTGGCAAATAAACGAAACCAGAGATTCAGCTGTTTCTGACTTTAGAATAAACTGCAAGGCATGAGATTATTTGCATTCAGTAAGAGTGCCCAGTAATCTTTGAAACCTTAATGCTAACAGTAGAATTTTTAAATGTACATTTCCAAGAAGCAAGCTTTTCCTTTTCTTGCCTGGCACTTAGATGTGTCTTAAAAACCCTTATTTTTTTCTGAGAAACATATATTTGGGTCCTTTAATTATATAAAATACAGAGGTTGGCAAAAGTAAGTTTATAGCTGTGAGTACATGAAATAGAGTTTTTTCTTGTGTGTTATTAATAATGAGTGCATTATTTCTTATTATCACTAACCTACTTGTGCCCAACCTTGAATAAAGTGGAGCAACTTAGAAAGCTGCAGTTCTCGGGGACTAAACAGCCTTGTAAAAGGTGATTTTAAAGGTCATTTACACAGTAGGCAGAGTTGCCCCTCTGCAGATTACTTTTTTGTAGAAAAATGCCTTTCTAACTATCAGTGATACGGAGGTTTCTCAAAAAATTAAAACTAGAACTACCATATGATTCAGCAATTCCACTTCTGGATATTTCTGAAAGAAACAAAATTACTGTCTAGAAGAGATATCTGTACCTTCCTGTTCATTGTGCTTTATTGACAAGAGCCAAGATATGGAAACCATCTCATTGTTCACTGATAGGTAATTAGATGCGGAAAATATGGTATATATAAAATGGAATATTATTCAGTCATAAGAAAGAAGGCAATCCTACCATTTGTGACAGGACGCACCTTAAGGATATTACTCTAGGTGAAATAAGTCAGAAAAAAGACAAAAATAGTGTTTGATCTCACATTTGGAATTTAAAAATGTTTTTTAATTTAAAACACCTGAACTCATAGAAGCAGAGAACAGGCAGATTGGTGGGATTGCCAGAGGTGAGGTATTGGGTGGTGGGGTGGGAAAATGGGTGAAAGAGGTCAAAAAGTACAAACTTCCAGTTATAAAGAAAATAAATTATGGGGATTTAATGTACATCGTAGTTACTATAGTTAATAATACTGTAATGCATATTTGAAAGTTGCCAAGAGAATAAACCTTAAAAGTTCTCATCATAAGGAAAACAAATTTTTTGTAACTGTGTCTGGTAACAGATAACTAAACTTACTGTGGTGATCACTCTGCAATACAATATAAATACCAAATCATTGTTGTATAGCTGAAACTAATATCATAGTATATATCAATCAAACTTCAATTGTTTAGAAAGGTATCACCTTACCATTATAAAGATAAATAGGTTCTGAGGATGTAACATACAGCATGGTGACTATAGTAGACAGCACTCTATCTTATATTTGAAAGTTAAGACAGTATCTTAAAAATTCTTATCACAAGCCTGACCAGGCAGTGGCACAGTGGATAGAGCATCAGACTGGGACACGGAAGACCCAGGTTCAAAACCCCAAAGTGGCCGGCTTGAGCACGGGCTCATCCAGTTTGAGTGTGGGGTCGCTGGCTTGAGCATGGGATCATAGACATGACCTCATGGTTACTGGCTTGAGCCCAAAGGTCACTGGCTTGAACAAGGGGTCACTCGCTCTACTGTAGCCCCCGGTCAAGGCACATATTAGAAAGCAATCAATGAACAACTAAGGAGACTAAGGAACAGCAATGAAGACTTGATGCTTCTCATCTCCCTCCCTTTCTGTCTGTCTCCCCCTATCTGTCCCTCTCTCTGTCTCTGTCATAAAAAAATTTCTTATCACAAGAAAAAAAATTGTAGCTATGTGAGATGATGGGTGTCAACTAAACTTATTGTGGTAATCACTTTGCAATATATTTATATATCAAATCATTATGCTGTATACCTTAAACATATATGTAATTACAATATATATAATTATATATGTAATTGCATTTCAATAAAACTTGAAAAAATAAACCATTCTATCTTGATCACTGAAATTGGGGAAGAGCTCACCTGGACAGGTCTCTTTTGGGCTCTCTTGAGCAGGCTGGCTTTCATGGTATACAACCTGTGCAGTCTCATAGGATCCTGTACTTAAACGGGTCCCAGGCTTGGATTAATGCTCTGCCTGGCTTTTTTTTTTTTTTTTTTTTTTTTTTTTTTACAGAGACAGAGGGAGAGTCAGAGAGAGGGATAGATAGGGACAGACAGACAGGAACAGAGAGATGAAAAGCATTAATTATTAGTTTTTTGTTGTGCATTGTGACACCTTAGTTGTTCATTGATTGATTTCTCATATGGGCCTTGACCACGGGCTTTCAGCAGACCGAGTAACCCCTTGCTCGAGCCAGCAACCTTGGGTCCAAGCTGGTGAGCTTTTGCCCAAACCAGATGAGCCCTTGCTCAAGCTGGCAACCTCGAGGTCTCGAACCTGGGTCCTCGGCATCCCAGTCCAACGCTCTATCCACTGCACCACCACCTGGTCAGGCTTGCCTGGCATTCTTAATAAATTTTTTTAAACAATGAATTACACACTTTAATTTTTTACTAGGCCCCCAAAATTATGTAGCGTCTTGCTATGAAGTTGCATTCAGACATCGGGTGGGGCTACATTCAGCTGAAGTCCCAATGTGGCTGAGTGTCCGGATGGCTCCCTCACTTGGCTGTTGACTGGGAGATCACTGAGAACTCTCCACCGGAGTATCTACAGGCCATTTCCCGAGAGCCATTCTCAGAGGAGCTGGACCTCGTGCACAGCCGCCGGCTTCCCCTAAAAGCATCCTAAGCAAACTAGGTAGAAGCTGCACAACCTTTTGTGACCAACTCTTGAAAATCCTAGAGCCTAACAGAAGTTAACAGGTGTCCACCTGCAGGTTGCTGAATGGGGCAGGAATTTGTTGTCCAGTACCAGAGGGCTGACCAAGGCAGCGAGCAGCCTTAAGACAAATGAAAAGGAAATAAGGATGTTGCTCAGAGATTTCCAGAAACCTATTGGGAACAGAGCCTGGTAAAGAACTGGTCTTCTACACAGCAAAATGAAAGCCATTACAATTTAAGGTATTTATGGAAGCTAGAGAAGTCAAGGACTTATTAGTTATACATCTGATGAGCTTTCCATAGAACTTAAAATTATAATTGTAGGATTAAGCAAATATCAAAAGTAATGTGTTCCCACTGATCAATCACTGAGAAACTGATCCTCAAAAAATATTCCGCCCTGGCCAGTTGGCTCAGTGGTAGAGCGTCGGCCTGGCGTGCAGGAGTCCCGGGTTTGATTCCCGGCCAGGGAACATAGGAGAAGCTCCTGTCTGCTTCTCCACCCCTCCCCCTCTCCTTCCTCTCTGTCTCTCTCTTCCCCTCCTGCAGCCAAGGCTCCATTGGAGCAAAGTTGGCCCAGGTGCTGAGGATGGCTCTGTGGCTTCTGCCTCAGGTGCTAGAATGGCTCTGGTGCAACAGAGTGACGCCCCAGATGGGCAGAGCATCGCTCTCTGGTGGGCATGCCGGGTGGATCCCAGTTGGGCGCATGCAGGAGTCTGACTGCCTCCCTGTTTCCAACTTTAGAAAAATACAAAAAATATATATATATTCCATGGTTCAGGGACTCCACCAGTACAGACAAGCAATTTTTGGTGGACAGCCCACAGAAAGTTAATATAGCTCAGTGACAAAGGTCAGTCCACAGATGACTATTGTAACCTCAAGAAAACTACAAACTCAATCTGTGCCTTAATATTCTCATCTATACCATGACATTAATTAGTAGGCCCTAAATCACAAAGATACATGACAATTTAATGACTGAAGGCATGAGTTAGAATATTGTCTATTCTAGCCTGACCAGGCAGTCACACAGTGGACAGAGCATTGGACTGGGATGCGGAGGACCCAGGTTCGAGACCCAGAGGTCGCCAGCTTGAGCGCGGGCTCATCTGGTTTGAGCAAAGCTCACTAGCTTGGACCCAAGGTCACTGGCTTGAGCAAGGGGTTACTTGGTCTGCTGTTGCCCCACGGTCAAGGCCCATATGAGAAAGCAATCAATGAACAACTAAGGTGTCACAATGAAAAACTAATAATTGATGCTTCTCATCTCTCTCTGTTCCTGTCTGTCTGTCCCTATCCATCCCTCTGTCTGACTCTCTCTGTCTCTGTAAGAAAAAAAAAAAAAGAATATTGTCTATTCTATTGTAACCATTAAACAAGTGTTGGCTTTCATTACAAAGGTTCCAGCCCTGACGAGAATAGGAAATCCCTTGGCTTTCACTTCCTGTATAGTAAGAGTAATTAAATCATCTTTGCCCCGTAAGCAGATTTTTATATGATAATAACTCCAATTCCTCTAAATTCTTAAACCCAAATTCTAGTACTTAGCAGATTGCAAAGCTAAGCAACATAGGTCCAAAAGATCTGTTTTCTTTTACACTTAATTCTATTTTCTATGTGTTTCAAATATACTAACCCGAAGTTTGCCATCTCATGTACAGACACAGTCAAAAGCACACGGCAGAGGCAAACCTTGCTTTCTTAATGGCTCTCACTTGGGGTTTGAGGTGACCGCGGAAGGCAGTCAGGTGTTTGACAAGTGGTCTGTGGGAAATCTGGGTTTTTTCTCTTAGGTGTTGAAAAGCCAACGAGTATGGAATCAGCAGATGCCTAAGACCCCAGGAAACTCTTGTCTGATGGACTAGTGTTTGAAGAGTGCTCCGTGAGTGGCGTGTGCCATCCGAGGAGGCCAGTCACACTCCAATCCCACTGCCACAGTCAGCACACGCGGCCCATCCTGAGCTGGGCCTCCCTGATCTGGCTTCTGTCGGTGTAAAGCCAGTAGCCATGGCCACCACCACAGCCGCCTGGCCCGCAGGTTCGCACTTGATTCAGACAGTCAGTAATGAAACAACAAAGCCAATAACTGGTGGGCCATTAGCTTTATCCTAGCTTGCACCCAGCGGGCAAGAAATACGCACAGTGAGAAAACACTTCCCTTTCCATTCAGGGCTCCCAAAGCCACTGACTTATCCGAGTTTCCTAGAATCAAAGGTTTCTAGCTCACCAGACTTATTCACCTCTGTTCCCCATCTCCTTCTCCTTGCACAAACTCTGCACAAACTAGCTTCTCCGTTAGCACTCCACCATCTTGGCTGCTTCTCCTCTCCTCCACATGGCCTTTCTCTGCTCTCCTACAGCATGGGCTTCTCCTAGAACATAATCATTCTTCTCTCCTCTAATTCTAATCTCAGGAACCGAGAGAGAGCAAGTTCCCAGTCTGTCCCATTTTATAGCATAGAAATCAAAATCTTTAATCCAATATACAAACAAGAAAGTCTCTGATACAATGTCACCTATCTGAGGCATGATGGGATTCCTCATGAGAGTGCACCACCCCACATCATGCAATCAGTCAAGTGTGGAGGAAAAGCTTAGTCTTAAAACTAAGCCTTAGGCTATAACCACCTGCCCTGCTTACAGCCTGTCCCCCACACCCAATACAAACTATAAGCGAGCAAACATATAAATCATATTTACAAACTTATTTGACCAACAGTTGGTCATGAGACTGTGGTTGTGGGGAATGGTGACATAACTGCTGCTGGTTTCACCACTATAAATAAGGTGTGGTCCTCGCCTCCAGGCCATGCAAAGGGCTGCAATGTTTCACTACAGACTGCATGTGAGGAAACCACAGAGGTAAGCCAGGGGAGAAGGAAGTCTCTGGTTTTTGTGATAGCCACAACCCCAGATATAAGGCCAAGAGACGCCATCGTGGCCATTCACATGCAGGTTCCCATTGGATTCGGGAAGATAGTAAAGAAATGGCGGAGTCAGAGGATGGTGGGCTATTCTGTTTATTAGTGTCTCACCAAGACAGGCAAGCCACAAGAGAAGACAGGTGATATTAACCTGCTTTTCCCATGGAGGGCAAGGAATCAGGGAGGCCCCTGCAATGGTGATAGTAGGAACTGAGAGAGAGCAAGCTCCCGGTCTACCCCACTTTATAGTATAGAAATCAAAACCTTTAATCCAATATACAAACAAGGAAGTCTCTGATACAAAGTCACTTATCTGAGGCATAATGGGATTCCTCATGAGAGTGCACCACCCCACATCATGCAATCAGTCAAAATTGCAGGTGTGACAAAAAACTTAGTCTTAAAACTAGGCCTTAAGCTATAACCACCCTGCCTGCTTACAGCCTGTCCCCGCACACCCAATACAAACTATAAGCGAGTGTTGAGCAAATAAAATATTTGTTAAAGATGGCTCTGCCCATGGGGAGGCCCGTTGCCCAGGTGATATTAATGTGTGTTGGGGGCAGGCTGTGGGCAGGCAGGATCCTTGCAGCCTGGGGCTTGGTTTTAGGACTAAGCCTTTCCCACCCTTTTTGATGTGAGGTGGTACACTCTACTCTCATGAGGAATCCCATCATGCTTCAGATAAGTGACTTTGTATTAGAGACCTCCCTATTTTGTATATTGGATTAAAGGTTTTGATTTCTACACTATAAAATGGGGGCAGAATGGGAGCTTGTGCTCTTAGTTCCTGAGATTAGCATTAGAGAGGAGAGCAGAGAAAGGCCATGTGGAGGAGGCCAGGAGAAGCAGCCAAGATGGCCGAGTGTTGAGTGAGAAGCCAGTTTGTGTAGTTTGTGCAGGGAGAAGGAAGGAGATGGGGAACAGAGGTGAATAAGTCTGGTGAGCTAGAAACATTTGATTCTAGGAAACTTGGATAAGTCAGTAGCTTTGTGAGCACTAAACGTGAGTGGGTTTTGGAGCCCAGTGTGTATTTTACTTGACCACCGGGTGCAAGCTAGGATTAAAGATGATGGCCCATCAGTTTTTGGCTCCATTGTTTCTTTACCGACTGTAAAGCCAGGAGCCACGACCAGGGCCACCACTACAGCAGCCCAGCCCATGCTGGTTTGCAAAGAATGATTAATTGGATTCAGACAGTCGGCAAAGAAACAGCAGAGCCAAAAACTGATGGGCCATCATCTTTAATCCTAGCTTGCACCCGGCGCACAAGTAAAAACACACACTGGGCTCCAAAACCCACTCATTCAGTGCTCACAAAGCTACTGACTTATCCGAGTTTTCTAGAATCAAAGGTTTCTAGCTCACCAGACTTATTCACCTCTGTTCCCCATCTCCTTCCTTCTTTTTGCACAAACTCTGCACTAACTGACTTCTCACTCAACACTCCGCCATCTTGGCTGCCTCTCCTGGCCTCCTCCACGTGGCCTTTCTCTGCTCTCTGCTCTCTCCTCTCTGCTAATCTCGGGAACCAAGAGCACAAGCTCCCATTCTGCCCCTATTTTATAGTGTAGAAATCCAAACCTTTAATCCAATATACAAAATAGGGAAGTCTCTAATACAAAGTCACTTATCTGGGGCATGATGGGATTGTACCACCCCATATCAAAAGGGTGGGAAAGGCTTAATCCCAAAACCAAGCCCCAGGCTACAAGGATTCTGCCTGCCCACAGCCCGCCCCCAAAACACATTAATATCACCTGGGTGATGGCTTCTATATGGGCAGCGCCATCTTTAACAAAGTGAGCATAATATATTTTATCTGCCCACACCGACTGTCCGAATCCAATGCTAACCTGCATGGGCCAGGCTGCTGTGTTGGTGGCCTTGCCTACTGGCTTTACAGCGAGCAAACATATATATCATATTTACAAACTTATTTGACCAACATTCCACCCCTTTTGCTCGCTTCACAATCTAAACCACAGGTATCTTCCCTGATGGTCACTGTGCAAGGAGTGCGATACATTGCATAAACAGAAACAGTACCAACTACAGCAATAGGATTAACAAATCTAAAGCTATGGGTGAAATGAGAGAGCTGTCAGCACCACCAAGAGAGGCAAATCTTTTCCCCCTGGCAGAATACAGGCCAGAGTTTTGTCTGCAGACAGCACCATAGCTGGCACCAGAAGCCACCTTGAGTGGGCATACCAAACCTTATTGGCCAATACACCAGCATCTGCTGGTTCTGTGTGTAGTAAAATAGGAGAACTCATTACTGGCCATAAAGAAATTTAAAAGGTGCCCTTCATAATGCTGCCTCCCTGAGCACTCAAGGGATAATACACTTCTACCTTAGGTGGCCAGGTGCTGGTTGCCCAAGGAGTTAACTGGAGGTCCACCTCTAGCCCCTTTCCCCATGGTGCCAATAATACAGTCCAGGGCCAAGTCCATTGGAGCCGCTGGCTTTTAAGAAGGGCTGTGGGGGCAGGAAAGAGCACATTGCCCTGCTGTCTGAAACCTGGCTTGAGTAAAATGTCCTTGGTGCGTATCTGCAACTGAATAGGGGCAGCTGCCCAATGTAGGAGGGCCTCTACTGGAGCTGGGTTCCCCTGTTGAGGTCTTTCATTCAAAATCTGGATACTGTCCATAAGCGGCGTGTACATCCAGTAAGAGAGCCGGTGCCCCCCTCCTGTCGCAGTCCCTGCTTTAAGAGTCCATTATACTTCTCAATGATACCAGCAGCCTGGGGTGGTAGGAAACATGGTACTTCCAGTCCACCCCCAGCTCTTGAGCCCATTGCCTCACCATTGAACTAGTGAAGTGGGTACCATTGTCACTTTCAAGGACCAGTGGTCACCCATTGTTGGGCAGATAAAATGTATTGTGCTCACTTTGTTAAGGATGGTGCTGCCCATGTGAGGCCGTCACCCAGGTGATATTGATGTGTGTTGGGGATCGTTGTAGCCTGGGGCTTGGTTTTGGGATTAGGCCTTTCCCACCCTTTTTGATGTGGGGCGGTGTGATCCAGTCATGCCTCAGAGAAGTGACTTTGTATTGTATATTGAGACTTCCCTAGTTTGTATATTGGATTGAAGGTTTGGATTTCTACACTATAAAATGGGGGCAGAGTGGGAGCTTGCTCTCTTGGTTCCTGGGATGATTAGCATGAGAGAGCAGAGGGAGCAGAGCAGAGAGCAGAAAGAGGCCATGTGGCCAGGAGAAGCAGCCAAGATGGCAGAGTGCTAAGTGAGATGCCAGTTTGTGCAGAGTTTGTGCAGGGAGAAGGAAGGAGATAGGAAACAGAGGAGAATAAGTCTGGTGAGCTAGAAACCTTTGATTCTAGGAAACTCGGATAAGTCAGTAGCTTTGTGAGCACTGAACGTGAGTGGGTTTTGGAGCCCAGTGTGTGTTTTACTTGCCCGCCGGGTGCAAGCTAGAATTTAAGATGACAGCCCATCAGTTTTTGGCTCCATTGTTTCTTTACCGACTGTCCGAATCCAATGTGAACCTGCATGTGAATGGCCACGATGGCGGCTCCTGGCCCTACACCCATATGCAGCACGCAGGCGGTCCAGAGCCTGTATGACTGCCCTCTGGTCAGCGTTACGGGCAGGGTAAGCAGCAAGCAGACCGGTGGCAGTATCTACACAAGTGACTGCACACTGGTACCCTTCTGACTTTGGTAAAGGTCCAATGATGTCTATCTGCCATCGTGTCAGTGGAACATGACCCCTCTGGACCTGTCCAGGTGACACCAGTGGTCTCCGAGGGTGCTCCTTGGAACATAGTTCACATTGCTCACAGGCTGCAAGTACCTCTGCATAGGACACAGGCAAGTTCCACATCTAAACCGTAGCCCACATAGTTTTCTGTCCCGCATGGAGCAGGTGCTGATGGAGCCACTGCGCCACATCACCTGCAGGTGCAGTCTCCAACCATCGCACCTTTGCCAACATATTTACCTCATCATTCCCAGGATGGGCTAGAGGGGCATGCCCTGTGATATGATATACTGTCACCTGCTTCTGGTGTCCTATTTCCCATAAGTCCTGCCACATAGCCTGACCTCATAGTGGACGGTGCATTACCATCCACTGGTTAATGTGCCAAGTAGCAATCCAAAGGGTCAGTTCACAATAGACAGCCCAGCTGTCAGTACAGGTCACCAGAGGTGAAGGTTCATTATGGGCAACTAGCTGAACAGCTCTTAATTCTGCCCATTGGCTGCTTTGGCCTGTATCCATGTCCATCCAAATAGTCTCAGTGGCCGGATGGAAGGTGATAGCTGTCCA
The DNA here is from genome assembly GCF_036850995.1 of Saccopteryx leptura. Classification (NCBI taxonomy): domain Eukaryota; kingdom Metazoa; phylum Chordata; class Mammalia; order Chiroptera; family Emballonuridae; genus Saccopteryx; species Saccopteryx leptura. The sequence continues at coordinate 368,684,425 of NC_089503.1, read as the reverse complement.
TTTGGCAGGTTGGCCCCTGCTGGAACCATCAGTATACCAGGTATCCTCGGGGATGGGCACCCGCCCCTCCTGGTGGGACGGACTTCAGGTTCTGTCTCCTGAGCCCCAGCTGCACCTGACTCTAAGGTCGCATAGGTGACTGGACCCAAGACTTCCTGCAGTTCTTCCCTCAATAGGCTGGTGCTAAGAGCACAGCGTTGTTGCAGGTAGGCACCTCGCTTGGCCAGGGTGCACATTTGGGCCATACCACTACCTGGTTTGGTTGTCCAATTTCTCCCCATCCTGCAATAGGGTATGTTGTCTTGACTGTAACTGGTGCTGTGGTTCTAATACTCTCAGTGGCCAGGAGGGCAGCATACACAGCTGCCAGCTGCTTCTCCACTAATGAGTAACGAACTTCAGCACCTTTCCACAACTGGGACCTGTAAAGCCAGTTGCCACAGCCACCATCACCTGGCCCATGCAGGTTCGCACTGGATTTGGATAGATGGTAATGAAACAACGGAGCCAAGAACTGGTGGGCCATCATCTTTAATCCTAGCTTGCACCCAGTGGGCAAGTAAAAACACACACTGGGCTCCAAAACCCACACATTCAGTGCTCACAAAGCTACTTACTTAATCCAAGTTTCCTAGAATCAAAAGTTTCTAGCTCACCAGCCTTATTCACCTCTGTTCCCCATGTCCTTCCTTCTCCCTGCACAAACTCTGCACAAACTGGCTTCTCACTCAGCACTCCACCATCTTGGCTGCTTCTCCTGGCCTCCTCCATGTGGTCTTTCTCTGCTCTGCTCTCTAATGCTAATCTCAGGAACCGAGAGAGAGAGAGAGAGAGAGAGAGAGAGAGAGAGAGCAAGCTCCCATTCTGCCCCCATTTTATAGTGTAGAAATCATCCGGCCACTGAGACTTTAATCCAATATATAAATAGGGAAGTCTCTAATACAAAGTAACTTATCTGAGGCATGATGGGATTGTACCACCCCACATCAAAAAGGATGGGAAAGGTTTAGTCCTAAAACCAAGCCCCAGGCTATAAGGATCCTGCCTGCCCACAGCCCACCCCCAACACACATTAATATCACCCGGGTGATGGCTTCTACGTGGGCAGCGCCATCTTTAACAAAGTGAGCATAATATATTTTATCTGCCCAACAGTATGCTTGGATCTTATCTGTAACTGTCAGGGATAACTTTCCTCTTACCCGACCAGACAACTCCCAAGAATTTAACAGATAATCCAGGTCCTTATAATTTGTTCTTGTTGACTGCCCAGCCACATGCTTTCAAATGGGATAGCAGGGTAGGGACTGCTTGCTCCAATTCTGGAAGAGATCACTAGTTAGCATAATATCATCAATATAATGGTACATGTGAACTGTCTCTGGCTGTTTCCATTTAGCCAGGTCAGCAGCCTCCAGCCCATGGCACAAGGTGGGGCTATGCAAATAGCCCTGGGGTAACACTGTAAAGGTCCATTGTCTCCCTTCCCAACTGAAGGCAAATCAGTCTTGACTCTCTGCAGCTATATCAATAGAGAAAAAAGAATTGGCCAAGTCTGCCACAAAGTGGTATGTCCCCAACTCATGGCTTAGCCGATCCATCATGTTAGCTATCGAGGGAATAGCAGTTGCAAAGGGGGAACAACTTTATTAAGTTCTCTGTAATCTACTGTCATTCTCCAGGTTCCCTCTGCTTTGTACACAGGCCATACTGGGGAGTTGTAAGGACTGTGTGCTGGCCGGATGATCCCCACCTTTTCTAGTTCAAGGATTGTCCCTGTGACTTCTTCATAACCACCTGGCAGGCGGTACTGCTTGGTGTTAGTCACACGCCGAGGGATGGGTAACTGCAAAGGGGAATGTGATGCGTGTCCCCGCAACACTGCCTTCACAACCCTGATCCACAGCCGGAACTCCCCAGCTGTAGTTTTCAACCATAGTCCTTGCAAGACATCTACCCTCAAATATATTCAGGAATAGGAGATACATACACCTTATATGGCTTAGGAGGCAGTCTTCCTATCCCCAATGGAATGTTTGGCCTCCATAACCATCAGTGGCCTCTGGGGTCCCAGCAAACTGCTCTGGGTTCCCATAGAGGAGGGAAAATTCTGTACCTGTATCCACCAAGGCCAACACCCATTGTACATTGATAGGGGACCAGTGGATCGCCAGTTCTATGTGTGGCCTCCAGTCCCCGCCCATCCCCATTAGACAGTCTTAGGTTTCATTTACTTAACCCTGCCAGTAAGTCTCGTTTCAGGGCTCACAGCAGATGACCAATCACAAAGGAATGTCTGATGTCACAAGCCAAGAAGTCCTGGATGATTGAAAATCCCACAGCCCTTCCTACTCTCCCTCCCCTAACCCTTGAAAAGGCATGGTCCTGTCTGTGCCTAGCACGATGCTCCCTTGAGAGCCAGTCCACAGGTTTCCTTTCAATAAAGCCTGTTACACTGGTCTTTTTGGACTCCCATGGATTCTAACATTTGGTGCCGAAACCCGGGACAGGGTACCAAATGCCTGGATGATCCCCTTCACCAGCCAAACTCACTACCAGGGAAGTAGTGGGCAGTGGCAGCTCATCCTGGGCTAACTCCCTGATTCTGTTTGGCTGTGTGAACATAGGTTGATTGGCTGGCTACCCGACCCTGTCTTGAACCCCCACCCCCCGCCGGACCAGGAGGTAAGGAATTTCTGCCCTTTCCCATCTCCAGTAGGCCCCTATTCATCCCTCACCCTCTCTCTCTCTCCTCTCAGGGTCGCTGATTGGGAGGTCTCTATTCCAGGCAGCCTGTTCACAAGGACTTCCTCGAAAGTCTAGGCGCCTAGCCAGGTTGCTCCACTCTCTTTTGAAAACGAGATTCCCGGTGACGATCGGCCTTCTCGTTTTCCACGCACAGTATAAAGAATAGTTGAAAGAGTCAGAGGATGCTCTTCTCTTTCTCTATTCTCCACCCACATGAGCTCCTCCCAATCTCAGACCTCAGAGACTATTCCTTTGGGATGCCTCTTAAAAACCTCACCAAACTCGGTCTCTCAAATCTCAGACCGAAAAAATTAATCTTCTTCTGTAACTCGGCATGGCCTCAGTACAGACTAGATAATGGCTCCCACTGGCCCAAAATGGAATTTTTGATATTAACATCCTCTGGGACCTAGATAATTTCTGCCACTGGACTGGGAAAACCTCAGAAATTCCTTACGTGCAGGCTTTCTTCTACCTTTTCTCTCTCTTGCCTTTCACTCTGTGTTTCCTGCTCTACCTATCAAATTCTCCCCACAGGCTGCTGGTCTGCCTTTCTTCGTTTCGCCCCAACCCCCTCCTCACAGGCTCTGCCTCTCTCCTCTTCAACCCCTCCTCCCTCCTTACAGACTGCAGCTCTGTCTCTCTCCTCTTCGACCCCTCCTCCCTCCTTACAGACTGCGGCTCTGCCTCTCTCCTCTTCGACCCCTCCTCCCTCCTTACAGACTGCAGCTCTGCCTCTCTCCTCTTCGACCCCTCCTCCCTCCTTACAGACTGCAGCTCTGCCTCTCTCCTCTTCGACCCCTCCTCCCTCCTTACAGACTGCAGCTCTCTCTCCTCTTCGACCCCTCCTCTCTCCTTACAGACTGCAGCTCTCTCTCCTCTTCAACCCCTCCTCCCTCCTTACACACTGCGGCTCTGCCTCTCTCCTCTTCGACCCCTCCTCCCTCCTTACAGACTGCGGCTCTGCCTCTCTCCTCTTCGACCCCTCCTCCCTCCTTACAGACTGCGGCTCTGCCTCTCTCCTCTTCGACCCCTCCTCCCTCCTTACAGACTGCGGCTCTGCCTCTCTCCTCTTCGACCCCTCCTCCCTCCTTACAGACTGCAGCTCTGCCTCTCTCCTCTTCGACCCCTCCTCCCTCCTTACAGACTGCGGCTCTGCCTCTCTCCTCTTCGACCCCTCCTCCCTCCTTACAGACTGCGGCTCTGCCTCTTTCTTCGACCCCTCCTCCCTCCTTACAGACTGCGGCTCTGCCTCTCTCCTCTTCAACCCCTCCTCCCTCCTTACAGACTGCGGCTCTGCCTCTTTCTTCTTCAACCCCTCCTCCCTCCTTACAGACTGTGGCTCTGCCTCTCTCCTCTTCGACCCCTCCTCCCTCCTTACAGACTGTGGCTCTGCCTCTTTCTTCTTCGACCTTTCCCCCCTCCCCACTGGTTTCAGCTGTCCCTTTCTCTTCTTCAACCCATCCTCCCACCCCACCGGCTGCAACTGTGCTTTCCACTCCTCCTATTTCCCCTCCCTTCTCCTCACGGGCTCTAATCTTTTTAACTCCTCTAACCACGTGGCACCACCACCAGCACTTCAACCTCTTTCTCCTCCTCCTGCAGATTCTGACCCTCCTTCTTTCCATCCAGCTGTTCATGCTGTCTGTCCGTCTGCTTCCTCTCTTCCTCCCCTCTATGCTGACAACTCCCTGCCATCTCAAAAAGCTTAAAAAGGCAGAGTTGCCTATTAAGCTGTGTGAGTAAGTAATCTGTTTTGTCTATTTGTTTGTTGGAAAATCTTAAATCAAGGCTTACTCATCCCCACGGACTCTCCCTGCAATACCCCCATCCTTCCTGTTCAAAAACCTTCAGGAGCTTATCACCTCATACAAAACTTACACCTAATCAATGAGGCGGTAATTCTCCTCCATCCAGTAGTCCCTAATCTCTACAAGTTACAAATATTGATCGACTTATGACCTATGCAACTTAACGACCATTCAACTTTATGACCACAATCGCTAGCCACAACTGCTCCGCATCTGGCAGTGCAAGCATTGCCCAGCTGGGTGTATGACAGTGTGGACCAGCTTCCGGCAGCACTACCATCTCTGCGTGCACCATTTCAACTATTATCCCAGACTTGGTACAGCAATTTGTGTTTTGTGTCTTGGATATTTTTCATCAAACCCCTCCCAAGATGTCTACCAAGAGGAAATTGTCTTTGCAAATATTAAACCAGTTGTACTGGTAACGCAGTGTTTTACTTAAACCTAAAGAATGTAAAAATAAGAAACAAAATGGTCTAGAGATGATACAAATGGCATAAAATGTACAAAGAAAATTATGATATATGACAATAATGAAAGAAAATTATGATAAAATATGACTTAAAGATTTTTATAACATCATTTCACAGTACTGTACATATAGCCTATTCAATGTACGACCAAATCATGTTATGACCGGTCTGTCGGGACCAATCATGGTCGTAAGTCAAGCACTAGCTATACTGTCACACGTTCCCTCAAACACCACTCACTTCACAATCCTAAACCTCAAGAATGCCTTCTTTACCATTCCTCTACACCCTGACTCTTACTTTCTGTTTGCCTTTACTTGGACTGACCCAGACACTAATGCAGCCCAGCAACTTACATAGACTGTCCTACCCCAGGGGTTCAGTAACAGCCCATACCTGTTTGGGCAAGCACTAGTTCAGAATTTAGCAACATACAATCTCAATACTAGTACTCTCTTACAATATGTAAATAACCTACTCCTCTGCAGCCCCTCCCTGCCTGCCTCAAGAAGACACACTGCCACCCTTCTTAACTTCCTCACCATGAAGAGATATTGTGTCTTCTCTGCTAAGGCTCAACTTCACTCTTAGTCCATAGTCTATCTGGGCATCACCTTAACCCCCACCACCTGAGGTCTCACCCTAAATCGAACTCAGACCCTCCGCAGTCTCCAACCACCTACCACCGCAGATCAAATCCTTTCTTTCCTTGGTCTGATAGGCTTCTTTAGACATTGGATTCCCAATTTTGCTCTCTTAATAATCAATCCCCTCAGTGAGATCTTCTGAGCATGGCTTTTAAGGTCTATAATGGCCAACAGAGTAACAGAAAAGGCAAATAAGGCCCAAAAGAAGTCAAGAAATACCAGCTTTTGGCATACATTCTTAAAGGTTCCAGCACCTTAAAGGGCTTCATAGGGTTCCATAAGGGCCCTGCTTCAAGGGTGGAAAGAAAGGTCATTGAACTAAAGCCTGCAAGGCTTCTCGGCCCCACCAAGGGACACATCTCTGCTGTGAAAAGAGGGACACGAGAAGGTAAGCTGCCCCCTTGTTCCACGGAGGGAGGGTTCAGTCTCTTCTAGCCCTGCTCCAGCTACCTGTGACCTGACCATGCCCAGCATGCCGGGAATTGCCACTGAAGGCCCAAGGACATTGTTCATGAGCCTAAGGTATTTCTTCCAAGTAGCAGATTAACTAATCTCATTTCCTTCATTAAACACAAGGGCCATCTACTATGCCTTGCCTGAATATTTGAGTTTTATTTATCCCTCGAAGATATCTACTGTGGATATTGACAGTCTGATTTTGTTGCTTTCTCCTTTATTCCTCTTGTCTCAATGCCCCATACCTATTGTAGGCTGGGACCTACTGCTAATTCCAGCTAGAAGCAGTGGTCACTAGGATTTAAACTCTCACTGCAAAGTAAAAGAAATGTAACCACCCTTTTCCTAAGTACTTGCAGGATTTACAGGTTACTCAGCAAACTGTTCAAAGACTATCCAAGAGGCACTTCCAGCAGTACATCACCCAAGGACTGACTTTCACATAGACAGGTCCACACTGTGATCCTGACAACTCCCACTGCTGCTAAAGTAGAAAAATGGCATGCCTTATTCCAACCACAAACCAGAAGCTGGTTGGTCTAAATATGGTGAATATATGAAAAAACTAAGGACTCTTTTAATCAGACTTTGGAAAAAGGGAAACTAGGGTAAAAAGAAGGTCAACTTAATTGTCACTAAAGGTTAAAGATTTTAAATCAAGAGTTCTGACTAGAAAGGAATTGTATGGTTTTGGGGGGTTTTTTTTGTATTTTTCTGAAGTTGGAAATGGGGAGGCAATCAGACAGACTCCCGCATGTGCCCAACCGGGATCCACCCAGCATGCCCACCAGGGGGCGATGCTCTGCCCATCTGGGGTGTTGCTCTTTTGCAACCAGGGCCATTCTAGCGCCTGAGGCAGAGGCCATGGAGCCATCCTCAGTGCCCGAGCCAACTTTGCTCCAATGGAGCCTTGGCTGCAGGAGGGGAAGAGAGAGACAGAGAGGAAGGAGAGGGGGAGGGGTGGAGAAGCAGATGGGCGCTTCTCCTGTGTGCCCTGGCCAGGAATCGAACCTGGGACTCCTGCACGCCAGGCCGATACTCTACCACTGAGCAAACCGGCCAGGGCGAATTGTATGGTTTTGATAATAGAAGGTATAAGGTATGGAAATACTTTTGAAAGAAAAAGAAAAAAGCAAGTTGTTATGAAAGCCAGTTATTTCTGGATAAGAAAGTTCATGAAAGCTGAGGGTTTATGTAAGTTGTAAAAGGTTTGTGCAGGTTGTAGGAGGTTTGTACAGAGAAAAAAAATTTTGAACAGTCAGAAAACTGGTTTTCAAAGAATGTTTAATTAGTCACCCTAGCTAACAATCCTCTACTCTCCTCACTTATTAGGACAGCTCTTTCTTCCACCCTGACCATCTGGAGCTCAGAAACAGAGAAACAAAACCAACCCCTTGTCCATTAATTCTCTATTCATCTCTCAACCTGTATCACCCAATCAGGGGCTTTCTACTTGTGTGGGACCAACACCTATATGTGTCTCCCTACTAATTGGACATAAACCTGTACCTTAATCTATCTCACCCCAAATATCAACCTAATTCCACCCCATGAGCCTCTTCCAGTTCCTAGTACACTACCCATCAATCTAAGGACCAAATGAGCTATACAGGTAATTTCTCTTCTTGTTGATTTAAAAATTTCTATAAAAATAGGTCTAGGGGCAGGGGGCCTGGCCACTGCCCTGTCTTATTCCTACTCTCTCTCTCTCTCTCTCTCTCTCTCTCTCTCTGAAGCCCAGCGAATTTGTAAAAAACAAACCGAGTCATGGAATCAGTGGTTTCGCACAAACTGGGTGTCTTGACTATTGCCTTTCATTGATCCACTCACTCTCCTATTCATTTTTCTAACTTTTGGACCCTACCTCTTAGGTTTCTTACAGAATCGCATGCAGACCTTCACCAATCAGAAAATTGGAAAAATCTACCTAACCCTACATATCAACCCTGAAACCTGCCCTTGTGAAACAGAAAAATCTAAAACCCTACCCAACAAGAAGCCATCACTGTATCTCTCTACCTTTCATTGAGAGTAATCATTACCTTGGAGAGGCCATAATTCCTCATCGCCCCTACTCAGCAGGAAGAAGTTACAGAAGATAATGACCTCCGTCCCTTCCCCTTGAGACCTCTCTAGGAACATATCAAATAGTCGGGAATCTTAGGTTTCATTTCTTTAACCTGCCAGTGTGTGTGTGTGTGTGTGTGTGTGTATCTCTCTCTCAAATAGTCGGGAATCTTAGGTTTCATTTCTTTAACCTGCCAGTAAGCCTCATTTCAGGGCTCGCAGCAGATGACCAACCACAAAGGAACATCTGACGTCACAAGCCGAGAAGTCCTGGATGATCGAAAACCCCACAGCCCTTCCTACTCCCCCTCCTCAACCCTTGAAAAGGCACGTCCTGTCTGTACCTAGCATGACTCTCCCTTGAGAGCCAGCCCGGCAGGTGTCCTTTCAATAAAGCCTGTTACACTGGTCTTTTTGTTCTCCCATGGATTCTAACAGACCGGTCCCTCGGCCCTTTTCCTATTCAAACTGGTACAATGGGTCTTGGGAGTTCTCCTCTCCCTCGGCCATCTCTATCATATAATCTTGCAACTGAGCTGCCCGCGCACCAAACGTTTTATTGGTAGCTGCTGGGGCCTTTTGTCTCAGTGGCTGGAACTTCTGTTCTGGTTTAAGCTGCTGCCAAAGCTCCAAAAGAATTTTATTAGACTGGCCATCCAATTTCCCCTTATCTGCTCCAGCCGCAATCAAATCTACCCACATCTGTTCGGCAGCAGCCCTCACTGCTTTATGATCCTGAGTGGCTTCCAGCTCTCCCAAATCTGCTACCATCTGTGTAACTGCATTGATGGGCTGCCCCACATAGGGGCCCAAGAGAGCTGCAAGAGACCCAAAAAGGGCTGACAGGGCACTAGCAAGGACAAAGTCCCTCATTTTTGCCATAAACACTTCCTCGTCTGGCCCACGGGACCCAGGATTGAAAATAGCATTCTTCATACCTAGTTCCTGAAGGACCTTTACTAACTCACGGTAGCACTGCCACTGACTCATTGCCCCCGGCAATTCTCCAGCATTCTGCCAGACCATACGAATGGCGGCCATCACCCATTCTAATAGGGTATGGTCTCCTGGGTTGCCATGGCAGTTCTGAAGATGCTGCCTCAAGGAGGAGTGTGTGGTAATGGCGGCCAATTTCTCCATCTCTGTTCCGGAGAGCATGATGCCATCTACTCCTATGTCCCATAATCATAGTAACCAGGCTACCAGGGATTCAGTAGGTTTCTGCCTAAATTGTGCCCCCAACTCCATCAGCTCTGCCTGGATATAGGGTCGGACCACAGAATGTTCCATTAACTGTGCAGGAGGCTGTGGCTACCCCTGAGGGACTCTTTGTTGCTGGGTTTTTACCTTCTTGGCGACCACTGGTCAGGCTCTCAGTGTGCGTATGGCAGCTTCAGCCTGAGCCTTCTCATCCTCAGAAGAGGAGTTGGAAGTGCCTGCTCCCACTGACTCAAAGCCAATCCACCAGCACAGATACTGCTGCTCCTTTGGCGACATTTAGGCTCCTGTGACGGCTGGATTTTGGCCAGAAGCTGAGACTCGAGCTCTTGAATCTGCCGGTGCAAACGTTCAGCTTCCAGGGCAAACTGCAACTCGTGAACCCATAGTTCCTTCTCCAGTGCTCACTCCAATTCCAGCCTTTTCTGCCATTTGATTTGCAATTCATACTGAAGCTTTTGACCTCGGGCAGCTTCTTGCACAAAACTCCTGGTTTCCTCTTGAATAAAAAACACGAAGGCCCTGGCCGGTTGGCTCAGTGGTAGAGCATCAGCCTGGCGTGCAGAAGTCCCGGGTTCGATTCCCGGCCAGGGCACACAGGAGAAGCGCCCATCTGCTTCTCCACCCCTCCCCCTCTCCTTCCTCTCTGTCTCTCTCTTCCCCTCCCGCAGCCAAGGCTCCACTGGAGCAAAGATGGCCCGGGCGCTGGGGATGGCTCCTCGGCCTCTGCCCCAGGTGCTAGAGTGGCTCTGGTTGCAACAGAGTGATGCCCCGGAGGGGCAGAGCATCGCCCCCTGGTGGGCAGAGCGTCGCCCCCTGGTGGGCGTGCCGGGTGGATCCCGGTCCGGCGCATGTGGGAGTCTGTCTGTCTGTCTCTCCCTGTTTCCGGCTTCAGAAAAATACAGGAAAAAAAAAAAAAACCACGTAGCCCACAGCCCCTAAAAGGACAGCCGTGGGGAACCAGAGCAGCAACAAGTCTTCTATCCCACTCCTCAAGGGTGGCGGCCCCATAGCAATCTCCAAATCCTGCCACAAACTACGCCAGTTATAAGACCAGGAGCCGCCATCGTGGCCATTCACATGCAGGTTCCCATTGAATTCGGGCAGACGGTAAAGAAATGGTGGAGTCGGAGGATGGTGGGCCATTCTGTTTATTGGTGTCTCATCAAGACAGGCAAGCCACAAGAGAAGACAAGGGAAAAGCAGGTTTTCTGCTTTTCCCATGAAGGGCAAGGGATCAGGGAGGCCCCTGCAATGGTGATAGCAGGAACCAAGAGAGAGCAAGCTCCCAGTCTGCCCCACTTTATAGTATAGAAATCAAAACCTTTAATCCAATATACAAACAAGAAAGTCTCTGATACAAAGTCACTTATCTGAGGCATAATGGGATTCCTCACCAGAGTGCACCACCCTACAGCAAAAAGGGTCGGAAAGGCTTAGTCCTAAAACCAAGCCCCAGGCTACAAGGATCCTGCCTGCCCACAGCCTGCCCCCAACACACATTAATATAATCACATCCATCGCAAGCAAGAAGGGAAATTAATAGTATCACCTAGGCGACGGGCTTCCACTTGGGCACTGCCATCTTTAACAAACTTAACATAATATATTTTATCTGCCCAACAGAGGTGAATAAGCCTGGTGAGCTAGAAACTTTGTGTAAAGCCAGAAGCCGCCATTGTGGCCATTCACATGCAGGTTCGCATTGGATTCGGACAGTCGGTAAAGAAACCATGGAGCCAAAAACTGGTGGGCCATAGCCTTTAATCCTAGCTTGCACTCGGCGGGCAAGTAAAAATACACACTGGGCTCCAAAACCCAGTCACACTCAGTGCTCACAAAGCCACTGACTTATCCGAGTTTCCTAGAATCAAAGGTTTCTAGCTCACCAGACTTATTCTCCTCAGTTCCCCATCTCCTTCCTTATCCCAAATACAAACTCTACACAAACTGGCATCTCACTCAGCACTCCACCATCTTGGCTGCTTCTCCTGGCCTCCTCCACGTGGTCTTTCTCTGCTCTCTGTTTTGCTTTCTCTGCTCTCTCATGCTAGTCATCCCAGGAACCAAGAGAGCAAGTTCCCGTTCTACCCCCATTTTATACTGTAGCTTCACAACCTCTAATCCAATATACAAAGTCACTTCTCTGAGGCATGATTGGATTGTACCACCCCACATCAAAAAGGGTGGGAAAGGCTTAATCCCAAAACCAAGCCCCAGGCTACAAGGATTCTCAACACACATTAATATCACCTGGGCGACGGCCTCACGTGGGCAGTGCTATTTTTAACAAAGTGAGCATAATATATTTTATCCGCCCAACACTTTGATTCTAGGAAACTCGGATAAGTCAGTGGCTTTGTGAGCACTGAATGAGTGGGTTTTGGAGCCCAGTGTGTGTTTTCACTTGCCCGCCGGGTGCAAGCTAGGATTAAAGGTAATGGCCCACCAGTTCTTGGCTCCATTGTTTCATTACCATCTGTCCAAATCTAATGTGAACCTGCATAGGCCAGGCGGCTGTGATGATGGCCGTGGCTACTGGCCTTACAGATGATTATCATTCTCACTTTGTAGCTGAAGAAACTGAGGGTCAGAGATATTAGGCACCTTGTCCAAGGAAGACCATAGAGATGAAAACACACACAACAAAATTTTAACACAGAAGGCAACTGTAAAGACATAAAGTCTTCTTTCTACATTATATAGTTCACAATAAAAAATTAATCAAAACAGCAACAAGCATTATTTATTTTTTATAAACAGAAATAGAGGTCCAAAAACCAATTAATTAATTAATTAATTAATTCTGATTCATCAACTTGAAAGAATAGTATAGTCACAAAAAAATCATTGTGAATACTATATGGAAACATAGAAAACATACAAAATGTAAGGTTACGTAATAAATTACCAAATACAGATTGCATGTTCGCTATGATTGCAGCCTGATAAAGCACGTGTCTGTGGGACAGACAAGCAGAAGAGGGAGGAAAATGTTAAGAGTTACATGTTATTGTGGTGGGATAATGGATGACTTTTCTTTTTAATACACTAGACAATATGTCAGGTGCTATTCAAAGTACCTTAGATATATGTTCTTATTCTACCATCTCAACAACCTGTAAAGTAGGAACTATGATCCTCACCACTTAACAATAGAGAAAAGGGAGGCTAGGTGACTTGCCCACGATCATTAGTTATTGGTACAGTTAGTGAGTGCCAGAGCTGGCATTTTAACTTGGCATTTGGCTTCACCATCCACATGCTGTGATCTCTGATAATGCTATGATGTCTATACGGTTTCAGAGTAGAGATAACCATTTTGCAGGCAAAATATCTTGATGTTCAAATCAAATTCATTCTATTTTAATCTTAGTTTCAAAATATTTTTTCTTCACTACTGAGCAATGTTATGTTCACTAAATAGCTGCTCGTGAGCCAGCTATTACTAGTCATAATAGTGTGAGCTACTACTAGGTCACAATTTTCAAAGCGCAGACTTCACATAGCCCCTATTGTAAAATTACAAGACCAAGTTCATGCACCTGGTACTAGCAAATAAAGCTGTGTTTCTGGAAGGGCAGTGAGTGGTGGGTTTCCAGTGCTCTTTGTAAATCAAGAGCTAATCCTGGGAACCTCCGGTGACCTATGTAAGAAATATTTTAATTAATGTTCAGATAGGAAAATATTCTGGTGAAGAAATGTTAGGTACCTTACCCAACTTTATGCAAATGTACTGATTAGATGATCAAGCAATAAAGGTCTGCAATCCAAGAGACCGGAATTTAAACCTTAAGGCTAATAATATACACTAGCTCTTGTGACCTTAGGCAAGTGGCAAGTCCTCATTTCCCTCATCTGTATTGTGGGAATAATAATTTTTCCAAACTCATGGCACTGTTGTGACTAAGATGCACAGAAGATATCACAGTGCCTGACACACATAGCCAACATTCAGTATACAGGAGCTGCAATTATTATTATCGTTTTTATTATTTTTAACAATTCTCAATGGAATTCTTATTGAGTTTAGCTCCCTGAGTGACATTAATACTCCAATTGCTGCAAATGCAATTCTATTGCAAATATAAGAAGATGCAGAATTATGACTTGGTAAGTCATAAACTTCTGTGATTATCAGATTCACAAATATAAGAAACACATGAAGGAAAATTTCCCATATATAAGTGTTTCTCCCCACCACCCCACACCTGATCTCGCTCACTACCTGAAGAAATTTTGTTTTCCTGGGTACTCTTTAAAAAATAAAGAACTTTTTTTTATAGTCTTTTTTCACACTTGGAGATGCACAAGCAAGGTTTAGAGCTCATCAGCTGCAGAAGCTATTTTTTATTTGATGATCCTTTCCTTGGCCCCAAACATAGTGCAAAAAACAACCCCCCAAATTCAGTCTTTGAGAAAACGTGTGTGCTCCTTTTTACCCTGAGAGGAACTGAACTGAACATATACCACCTCTGTGATTTATTGAATTAAAACTAATTTTCTTCTCATTTATCCCTATGGGATAGGCTACAATGTTTTTGACCCCAGAGGAAATTTTTTTAATGTATTAAATCTACAGTTTCCTTTACTCTTTTCAAATTAGTTTAAGGTTATTTAAACAAAATACCTGTATCTGTATCTATATAATAATAACATATTGACAATATATAGATCTTTTATTTACACTACTTTAAATTACAATAGCCCTCCCCACCTTATCCGTGGTGGACATGGTCCAAATGAATGCCTGAAAATGCAGATTGTACCAAACCCTAGGTATACTATGTTTTTTCCTATACATATATATCTATGATAAGGCTTAATATATAAATTAGACACAGTAAAAGATTAAAAACCAACTAATTTAAAAATAGAACAATTATAACAATATACTGCAATAAAAGTTATGTGAATGTGATCTCTCTTCTCCCAAAATATCTTATTATTTAAGATATCACCTCTTCACTTAAAGGAAGCACATTACAGCTTCTTTCTGGCATATCTGAATCACCAGTATCACAACTCTTACACTTTGGGGCCGTTATTAAATAAAATAAGGGTTCCTTGAACACAAGCACTTCGGTCCCTTCATGTTGATCTGAGAGCCAAGGACTACGAAATGGCTACCAGCCGGTAGCATCTCAGTGCGCAGATGCGAAGAGCCACCTCTCGCGAGGGAAGCGTGAGATTTCATCAGGCTACTCAGAATAACAGCAAACTTTCAAACTTATATGAGTTGTTTATTTATGGGACTTTTCCCTGTAATATTTTTGGACCACAGTTGACCCCAGGTAACTGAAGGCACAGAAAGCAAACCCACATGTAAGGGAGCAAGGCGGGGAGAGTATAATGGACAGTGTACGTTGAATAACCGTGAGGAATAACTATAGCTGTAGTGTTTAAGCATAAAAGTTGGTTGTGAGTTTCCTGGAGCCAAGCAAAATGGACAACTTAAGTTCTGTACCTCTTGGGATAATGACTACCAGTTACAAATTGCCTGCCATTTCCTGGGTGCTGGACTGAGTCTCTCACGTTTTTATTCCAATCACATTACATACCACTCTTTAAAAGAGATCTTATCCCCCAGTTAACATACGAGGAAGCTGAGTCTCACTCAGGATTAAAGTGCTTAAACTCTTACAACCAAAAAAACGGTAGAACCAGAATTCAAAGCCAAGAGCTTTCTAAATATGAAATACATTTTTTTCTACCTCTCCTGTTAGAAACAAAAAAGGACAAACCTATTTAATTACCACTTTTCTCACTGTAAATTACCTGTGAAATTTCCCCCGTGAAGCATGATAAATATGACTTTGTCCGGATTTGAAAAGAGGAGGATAGGGAGAGAGGGAGAAAGGGAGATTAAGAACATGTTTTTCCCCACAGCCAAGCCTCCATAAATAAGAGCTGGGTATCAGAAGAAAGGCTCTCTGCTGTCAAGTTTCCGTGTGGAAAGAGACGTTCCTGAGTTCACGCGTTGTGATGGTGTTGTATCTGAACATGTGAACCCCTCAACTTAGACCCTTTCTCCTACAGGCCAAACAAAGCACTGCTGAGCCCCAGAAAACTGAAAGGAAAAACAGAGCCTGCGCATTCAGGGTCAGCAGTGTCTTAAGTGGCTGCCAAAGAAGATAGCTTCCCATAAGAAAACTATTTGTATCTGTTTCCTTCTGGGAACAAATGGTCCCAGTGTGCCACCTTGTGAGCAGGAGAGGACCTACAATTTCCTGAATGACACAGTCAGCCCTTAGCTCAAGCCAACAAAGAAAGCTGTGATTCAGGGCCCCAGACTCCAGGGGGAGCCACGTACAATGTATTTGGAAATGTGGGCTGTGGAGGAACTTGGATAGCGCTCCCAGGGCCAGCCCTAAGCCACATAGAGAAATCACCAAAATGGGTCTTTATGAAAACAAAACCAATACGCAAGAAAAGTCATGACCTTGAAGTCAGTAAACCTGTTTCCACCACTAACTACCCAAGTAATACCCCTGGACCTCGCCTGCCAATGAGAAAGGCTGGCCTGGTGATCTGCGGGGGCTATTCAGCTCAAACAATGTGCCTTCTAACCGATCTTCTAACTGACCTTCAGGTTTCTGACTCTTTTTGCCCGCCAAACTTATCTTATGAAATACAGCTGTGTTATTATTGCATCTGCAAAAGGGCACACAAAACCAGCCACAAGAGGTGCACTTGCCTCCTGCCAGGTTAATTCACTCATTCATTTTATTCAATCATTCTTTCAAGAAATATTTTGTATGTATCCCCCACTGTGTCCCCATGTCCATACTACCTCGGGCACATGGAACTACTTCCTGTTCCCCCTAGCACACCAAGCTTTTTGTGCCTCTGTTGCTTTTGCAGTTACTGTTCCCTTTGCTAGGAATGCCCTTCCCCCACTTTCCTCTAGAGCAACTCAAATTCATCTCAGCGCAAAAGTCATGTCCTTTCTGAAATCTCCTGGTGAGCTATCATCCTCTGGATCTCCTTAACATTTCACACCTTGCCTATTGTACTTAGCCCATGTTTTGGAATTATATGTGTACGTGTGTAACAAAATAATATTCTGATATATTCAGGGGTTTAATTTTCCTCTGCAATTTCCTTCATCCCTGTACCTCTCCCACCACTCAGGCAGGGGCTTTCTATATGTATTCCCCTCAGGGAAAGGCTGTTACTGCCAAAATGAATAGAGAAAGGAAGACTCATTGCAAAGTTTTGAGCACCTAAATGGACTTGTGAGATTCACGGCAAACTTATGAAGCTGATAGCCGTGACAGAAAATGTTTTTTAAATTGCAAGGCCCTGAACATTTTAAGTACAAACATCAGTGTTCATACCACAAGCGAAAGATTCTGAAGCAGGAGATGAAGAGCTAGCCTAGCAACCTACTCCATCCCCACTCTTACCAACAGACTAGGTAAAAGTTCCCCGCACCAAAGGAGTAAAAATGAGTGCCAGGCTCAAGCCAGGAAAACTGCCTCTCTGGGACCTGGAAGACAGCAGCAATGCAGATGTGCTCTGAGCCAGCGGTACGGTCAGAGAAAATGTCATGTGCCATATCTGGGCAAGACAGGGATAAGAAAATCTCTGAATGTCATGGAAACCAGAATATGGAAGCTCTTATATCCCTACGAAGCATTAGAAATCGATGAAAGACAACTAGTGACCTAAAAGAAGTCAGAACAAGGACAAGCAAAGTGACCACTATGGCCCTAATGACCAGGGGCCCCATGGATGGCTGTTACCAGTACTGTGGCCCTTCCATATGCATTTCTTACTCTTCTTTGTATCTTTAGTAGCTATCACAGTGGTCAATAAATGTTTGCTTTGTAAAATAAAGTAGCTAGGAAGATAGATCAGTCAAGAGTTACCCGGGAACATGGCAACTGTACTGTTTTCCTTAGCTCTCCATGTAAACCCAAGAACCATTAATAATACTACTCTGCAGCTCATGGAAACAGAGTAGATGGGTGGTTGTCAGGGGCGGGGGGGAGGGAAATGAGGAGATGTTGGACAAAGGGTGCAAACTATCACTTCTAAGGTGAGTGAGTCTGGGGATCTAACGTACAGCATAGCGCTGCGTTGTATATTGGAGCTTTGCTAAAAGAGCTCATCTTAAATGTTCTTACTACAGATACAAAGGGGATGGGGTGATAACTAACCTGATTGTGGTCATCAGTTCCCAATATATTCATGTATCAAATTATCACATTGTACACCTCAAACTTGTACCATGTTATTTATCAGTTATATCTCAATCAAGCTTAAGAAACTAATATCACCAAGCTCACACGAAATAATAATAATTATAAAACAATTCTAACACTAGATCTCTGATGAGAAACTATGAAAAATAAATGACGGGTATATAGAATTTCAAAAAATTTTACAGCTACAGGGTCTGTGAGTACAATCTGAGATGAACGACTACAGTATTTTTTAATCATTAATATTTTATTATATTAGCACTTGATATATTAATTTTTCTTCTAAATTTTCATATGATCAGTACATCATTAAATACAGGGATAACTTCTTTACAAATATAAATATCAGATCAACCTGGTCTATATTTAGCGAATGCTTAATAAACGTATGTGTTAGATCCTTACCCCCATGCCTCCCAGCCCACCCAGCTTGCGCAGCTCTTCCTGCAATCTTCCATTGTGGATACATTTTCTGGGTTTTCATCCACGCGAACACGAGCCCATTTTACCACCAAAGCTCCCAGGGAATCGCACTGCATCCCTGGGACCTCATGGCTGGTCATCACAGCGCATGAGCAGAGAAGATCAAGGACTCCTTTGTTCGCCTCCACTCATTTTCAGGGAGTTGGGACGCTGAAGCATCCCAGGACTCTATTAGGATTGGGAAGCGCCCCAGAAAGTGAATACTGTATCTAATACAAAGCTTTGAGAATTCCCTGCAGACCTCATTAAGAGTCCTATAAAGTGGGAGACTCGGGGACCACACGGGACTGTTGCAGCGCGCTGGGTGAGGGGTGGCACTTCCACAGCCTCCTTAGCTAAGCTGAGGTGCAGCTCTCAGGTCACGCGCATAGCGGACGATGGGGGTGACGCAGGTGCAGCCAACAGTCACCCTCAGCTTCTCCAGCCGGAAGGAGCGAGAGCAGCCCTGGGGCTCCCTCCGGAGGACCAGGAACTCTTGCTGGATGGGGACGGAGTTCATGGAGCTGTCTTCCTTCCCCTCGGCGTTGATGCAGCCGAAGTGCCTGCACTGCGCCTCCGCGATCTCGGAGGGGAACCGGTGGGGGTCCTTGGTGACGCTGTGGGAGGAGCAGGCAAACGCAGGGGGTGAGACAGGGCGGGGAAGAGAGACGAAGGGCGCGGGGCACTCCCTGAGGGAGGTGGTTCTGAGTGACTCAGGGCTGCAGCGCAGGCTCCGGAGCAGACCGCCTGGGTTCATACACGGCCCTCTGGCGGGGCTTCACCCCCTAAGCCTCAGTTTCCTCAACTGTAAAATGGGGATTCTCGTAGATCTATCTCATTATTGAGAACATTCAGTGATGCGAATGCATCTGAAATGTCACACTGTAAAATGCTGGCATTCAATAAATGTTAGATCTTGTATTTTTCTTTACAATGTTACTAGTATAAATATTATTTATCCTTTGCTTAGAGACTAAAATCACGAGTAGGTCTCCCAATATACAGCCTACAAAGCCTGCTGCTTAGAAAAGAAAACCAAAGCCCAGAGGTTTGTAAATCCAGTGCCTTCCCTCAATTTCCCCCACAAAAGCGGCCTCTGCCAGGAGGCCTAGAGACAGCCACACCAATCCAGCCAACTTGCCACCAGACACACTCCCAACACGTGGGAAGCATTACAGGCCGCCTAGGAGCACTTCTAATTATCCTGGAATCTGTTTTTATACTTAGATTGGGAGGATAGAAATGAGTGCTTGATATTTCAGGACCACACCTAAGATAAAATTACAAGACTGCTCCCTGAACATTCCCACCTGGGATCCCACTTCCCAAACAGGCCCCGCCCCCATCGCTCGGCTCTCTTCCGCACTCCTTGAAAACCAATGTCTAGTCTGAGTGGCTCTCTCTAAACTGACTTTTCTGATGGCTACTTATTCCTGTGCAGGGATAACTATGTGGACTGCTTTAAAGAGACCTCTCTTCCTGCACAGAAAGCTTGTCAACTCCAATCCAGGGCTGCAGGAAGCAGAAAAAGGCAGTCTGTGAGCAGTTAGTTGAAAGCAAAACAGTACGACTTTCGACCACCTATCCCAAAACAGCGAGAAAAAGGTGAGCTTCCAGCTAACGTGGGATTTCTGTTTTAAAGAATAAGTGTGAGGGCTTTTGGTTGTTCTATTTTTTGCTGAATTGTCTACTTTCCAATTAGAATAAATTAACGTATTTTTTTCAAAAGAACGTGAAGATCAGTCCCTTTTGCACTTACTTGTAATCCCAGGGGGAGCTGGAGCGGTTCTGGAAGTCGTGTGAGAGGGAAAGAGCCTGGTTTTGACTGAGGATCCGAATGTCAACCCTCACGCTGTTGTCCTCCAGAGGAGGGCAGAGGGCGGCATCCCCTGCTGTGGAGCTTTTCCGAGCTTCCCCCTCCCTCGGGAGGGTGAACCCCAACACCAGCAGCAGCAAACCCTTGACCTGGAAAACAGAGGAGGTTGCAATTGATTAGGGAATCCGATGTCATTTGTTGCCAAAAAACATCCCAGGCTTTATCTGAACTCAGCATTCTTGATCTTTTATGAGATCAGGGCTTCTCTCCGAACCTCAGATCCTCACCTAGAAGTGGAAACAGTCATACATGAAGATATCAGGGCACCAAACTTAGACCGAAGGTCATCAGCCTGGTGACCAAGCCGCCAGAGTGTGAGAGCCCCTCAGCAGTGAGAGAGAGACAGAGAGAGAGAGAGAGAGAGAGAGAGAGAGAGAGAGAGGGAGAGAACAGGGTCTGGGACTCAGTTTCAGTCTTACACTGAGCCTCTTGTCTCTCTTCTTTCCAAATGAATTATAATACTCACTTTATCATAATAGTAGCAAGATTAAAGGAAATGCTCTGTGTAAAGCACCTATAAATCTGTCTAGCAAAAATAGAAGCTTACTAAATGGTTGCTTTTGTTTTTATTTCCAACCTCATATCCCAACATCCCATGAATCCTCCACAGAATCCTTTCTCTCGGTCATTCCTTCACTAGGACACATTGCCCACTTCCATCGCTCCATACCCTGCTCTTCCAGAAAGGACCCACTTCTGTGTGGTCTCCTCCAGAAACTGTCCCTAAAGTAGTTCAATTAGAAGAATGTTAATTATCCTCAAGTCAGGAAGCATGTACCATCTACCAAAGCATGTACCATCTACCAAATCATGTACCATCTACCACTCAAGCAGCAGTTCTTTACTGTCTGGAAATGCACTATTTCTGTCTGTGTCAGATCTACACCTCTTTGCAAGTTGCTGAAGGAAAATGTGTCATAGAACAGGTGTTCCGTGAATACTTTCTGGACGAATGAAAAAGCAGGTGAGTGAATGAATAAACAAAATAATACAGTTAAATTAGCAATCTAGTTCATCGCCCACAATCCACAAATTAAGAAAAGCAATATGCAAAACCAACCACAGCAAATTCCAATTATTCATGCTCATTGGAGAAGCAGGTGACGCACTGATGATGCCCAACAGCAGACTGTGGAAACCATTTCTCTTTCATTCTGGAACATAGATATGTATTTACTTACATTGAAAAATTGGTGTATCTGGTGTTACAAGAAACCACAAAATAATAATAATAAGTGCCCTGTGAAGACTTAACTAAAATAAAAGAAGAGCCAAAAATCTCTCCAACTTTCCTTTGTCACAACACTGCTTTTCTCACTTCCCTGTCACCACGGACCCTTACTGGGGATGAACCAGGCCCACCACGGACCCTTACTGGGGATGGACCAGGCCCACGGCCGGCTCTCAACACAATGCAGAACTGATGCTGCAGCTCAGTTGCTTTTGCTCTCTTGGCTGTGCTGTTCAGGCTCATACTCCCCATGAGAGAAGGTAGGTAAAGCAATCAGACATATTGACTAAAAGGACCTCTGTTTTTTATGTTTTGCAGATGCTGGAGACAAGAAATGATGAATAAACAAAAAGTTGATGGTATTAACATGCTATACCAAGATAGTTGATATTATAGAGAATTTGAAATGGAGATTCGCCTAGGAAAGACCCTAATGAAACTGATTTGCCTTCAGACAATCAGCAGTTATCTACTTTCATCTCCCACAATCATTATTCATTCGATAACCTTCTTGCCTCTATAGTGTGGTGATTCAGAACACAGGCTCTGGAATCAGATGTCCTGGGTCCAAATTCAGTTTCCTCCACCAAGAAATGTAAAGAACAAATGGTATGATCATGGCCCTGGCCAGTTGGTTCAGTGGTAGAGCATCGGCCCAGTGTGCAGATGTTCTGGGTTCAATTGCCCATCAGGGCACACAGAAGAAGCGTCCGTCTACTTCTCCACCCCTTCCCCTCTCACCTCTCTCTCTCTCTCTTCTCCTCCTGCAGCCGAGGCTCTATTGAGAACAGTTCCAATATGCTTCAACTACTAAGAAGAACTCAATTGCTGAGCAACAGAGCAATGTCCCAGATGGGCAGAGCATCGTACCCTAGCGAGGTTGCCAGGTGAATCCAGGCAGGGCACATGTGGGAGTCTGTCTCTCTGCCTCCTCTCCTCTCACTGATTTTTTTAAATTAATAAATAAATGGTTTGATCCATAAAAAGCATGAAGAGTGCATCCAGCACATGGTAAATATTCAGTACAGGTGACGATTATTAAGTTGACATTATGCTGATGAAACACAGTGGACAGGAAAGATGTGAAATTTGCCCTCATGTACCTTCTGTCTAGACACAGCATTATGAAGTTTTAAAAAGTAAAAGTGGGGGGTGGAGAACAAAGGAGTAAAGAGAGACATATATATCCCACATAGATGGGATATAAAACTGAGACTCATGCACGTAGAAAAAAATATTTGTACTTCACTGGGTTGATGAGAGTCTCCGAGGTGAAAGCAATAATATTATTAATATTAATATTTAACACTTATTGAATACTTTCTCTGTCTTCTTTGATTGTTATATTAAAATAGTCACGTTTACTAAAAACTACACATGCATTAATCTACTATTTCAAAGTATAGATTTAGGCATTTGCAATATCAATTAACCCCCCCCCCAAAAAAAATCCCAGGAGGCAGATGCCATTATTATTACCCGATACTGATAAGGGGAATAATAATGCACAGAGTAGTTAAAAACTTACCACAAAGCTTGCATTAGTAAGGAGTGGAGCCGGGTCTGGCTCCAAAGCCTATGCCCTCACACGCTGCCCTTTGCTGCACTTCTTGTCATCTCCAATACAATATGTGAACATAATACAGTATTATCATCACCGTATGCCACGACCTTTTATGAAATTCAAGCTCTTTGAAGTTGCATAGCTTATAAACAAGGGTGGGGGGTGGAATATTTAAGCTAATAATATGGTGAGTCATTTTATAAGCCCTGTTTTTATGCTCTTCTATATTAAAATTCTTCCCTGGTCTCCCCTAATGACTGCCAGGCAAGATTCTAGACCCTGGAAAGGTAGATTTCTGTCACACTAACATCTCTTTCTCTTCAAAGAGGAATGAGACAATGCAAAAACAAATCAGGACTCAGGGACATGGCATATTTCCTTCCTCTAGGTCCTAGGAGCTGTCCAAAGTCCGTCGCTGGGTGCTTTCGCTTCCTCCATCCAGGGCAACTCCTCTGACTGTAGTCTTGGGGAAACCATTAAACCTCCTGGGACTCCAACTTTCTTGATATATATACACACATCCTAACAGGCTGGCTAAGCTCCCACATGAGATTAGAGTGGGTTTTTTTGTGGGTTTGTTGTTGTTGTTGTCGTTTTATGGTAAAGACTGCTTTATTGATGGCAGTTAGTGCAAGTCAATAAATATTGATCCCCAAAGAAGAACTCCGTTATTTATCAGCTTACTGGTCTATAGAGAGCCGAATGAAATTGAATCAATTGATTGCTGGGAGGATAAATTGAAGTCAATCCTGCTTCTTAGGAAGTGAAGCCATAGCCCCTGATATATGGTGTATGCAGTCCCACCTGCTGTAAGAATCATGGTAGCTTCATACAGGAGGGCATCAGCTACTCCACCCTTTGGATGCACTGAAGTTCCGTTATCCTCCTTGTACTTTTTCATGGCTACTAGCATTCCACTGAAATAGCTTTTGTTTCTCTGGAATTTTATTTTCAATCTGCCTGCGCGAAGCAGTACTTATGGTCCTCTGGACAATCTGACGAAGAGCCAGCAGATTCCGCAGCACGTGCGCTCAGTTAACGCCCACCCAAGATTAGAGTTTCAAGCCAGTCTCACTCTATAATGGTGACCACAAGAGAGGCTGTAGTTGGTGACACCAAGAGCCGCTCAAGCTAAGACCAACGATACAAAAGCCATCAGGTAAAGAGCTGTTTTATACCCCATTATAACTTCTAGTTATTTTTTTCTTTTTCTCCACGAGACAGGGGTCAAAATTAAAGTCAGCTCTGTCTTTAAAAGAAATAACCAGGCCTGACCTATGGTGGCGCAGTGGATAAAGCGTCGACCTGGAAATGCTGAGGTCGCCGGTTCGAAACCCTGGGCTTGCCTGGTCAAGGCACATATGGGAGTTGATGCTTCCAGCTCCTCCCCCCTTCTCTCTCTCTCTCTGTCTCTCCTCTCTCTCTCTCTCTCTTTCCCTCTCCTCTCTAAAATGAATAAATAAAATAAAAAAAAGAAAGAACCCCAATCAAGCCTAATCCCTTAGCAGTCTGTCTTTCTAAAATCCTAGGGCGTGACTACGCCTAACAGAAGTTATTCTGACGACTCACCATGGTTGGGTTCTGCAGGACGGTCATTGTCGTTCGGCTCTGGTTGTCTGCTTCCTGCAGTGAGCTCTTCCTGGGCATGCCCTGTGTGTGCCTGCGTTGTGTCAATGACAGTACCTGTTGGTTTTTATAGCAATCACTGCCCTTGTTTTGAATGACCTGCTTACTGTCTTAAGTTGTGGTTGCCCCAGAGACTGACGAACGTAGGTTTTTTTTTTTTCTATTCCACTTCCTGAAGGGGAATCAAAGGGGAACCCTAAAAAGGGATGACAAAAAAGGACCCAACTTTTTCTGTTCTACCCCAGTTCCACCCCCATTTCCCTCAAATTACAGCAAAATTCTTAACTAACTTGGTACAGAGATGAACCAAGTTACAAACTGCTGTCATGGTCTTTTATGCTCTTCCACAAATAGCTAAGGATTCTTGACACCCACCACATGTTATACTTCTAGTCATCGGTGTGAACCATGATTTAAGTGGCAGGTAAGTCACCCTTAGAGAAGCCTTGGCATTAAGTGGCAAGTCTCTCTATAGTTCCATTTTATAAATGGGAAAACAAAAATAAAGAAATGAATGACATCAGAGATTCTGAAATTTCATCCTCAGGTAATTTCAAAATAACCTGAACTAATTCTATTTTAACCCCATGGTTAGACTCCTACTGGTGCTTAATAAATGGTCATTATTGATACAATACATAAATGACCACTATCTGATTGAGGATGATTTTTTTTTTTTTTTATCAGAGACAGAGAGAGAGTCAGAGAGAGGGATAGATAGGAACAGACAGACAGGAACGGAGAGAGATGAGAATCATCAATCATCAGTTTTTCATGGCGACACCTTAGTTGTTCATTGATTGCTTTCTCATATGTGCCTTGACCATGGGCCTTCAGCAGACCGAGTAACCCCTTGCTCGAGCCAGCGACCTTGGGTCCAAGCTGGTGAGCTTTGCTCAAACCAGATGAGCCCACACTCAAGCTTGCAACCTTGGGGTCTCGAACCTGAGTCCTTCCACATCCCAGTCCGACTCTCTATCCACTGCACCACCGCCTGGTCAAGCGAGGATGATTTCTTTTTTTAACCAAAATGGATTAGCAAATAGAGCCTTTAAACACTCTGATGTGTAATTTTAGATTTTTTTTTTTATTGATCGATTTTACTAAGGGGTTGGGGGAACAAGAAGTAGTTGCTTCACTCTAGCTGTTCATTGGTTGATTAATATATATATATATATATAGATAGATAGATAGATAGATATAGATATAGATATAGATATAGATATAGATATAGATATAGATATAGATATATATATAGATATAGATATAGATATAGATATATATGCCTTGGCCTGGAAAGCCCAGGGTTTCGAACTGGCGACCTCAACATTCCAGGTCAGTCAGCACTCTACCCACTGCACCACCACAGACCAGGCTCTGATGTATAATTTTAAATAACCTGTGAAAAGTTCACTTGTCTCCGTTAACTTCAGGTCAACCAACACTTATTAAGCACATGCTATGTGTCAAAAATACACATGCTATGTGTCAGAAATACACATGCTATGTGTCAGAAATACACATGCTATGTGTCAGAAATACACATGCTATGTGTTAGAAATACACAGGTATTTTCAAAATAACAGCAACTTACTTTCTTATGTCTCCATTAGGATTAGGTGAAATTACACATGCCTTTTTAAAGAGGGAGGACACATTCTAGTAGGGCCGAGTTACTTTCATCTATCACATGTTTGAAACCCCTTCCTCCGTGTTCTTCAACAGAAGGAAATGAAGAAGCAGCTCTTGGGTTCATTGGAAGACCCTCCTAATTTGATCAAACTTTCCTGGGATCACGGGCTCTTCATGCATGTCTCTACTCTTCATGCCCATGGATTCTTCCCTGCCTCTCGGCTGGAACAATCGAAAGTTTAACTCCCATAAGACGACTTCCTTAAAGCATTCTCTCAAGCATCATACCCTTTCTTGTTACCTCTCTGCTCATAATTAGTTTATTTCACACTTGCTTTTATGTTTTAGGATGAGTCTCTGGGGTCTTTGTGAACTTGAGTAACTTTAATTCCCCCCCCCCTCCATAATTTCTACCAGTCTCCTTCTACAAATAGGCAATCTAAATTATAACAGTACATTTTTTATGTATACACAGATTCAAGACAAGTCTCCTAGCCAACCCAATCTAGCTGGACTGAAACCCTTAAGCTCATCTTGTAGAGAACGTTCAAACTTCATCAGATATATCCTTCCATGTAAGCTAACACCATAAAATCAAGAGCCATATTTTCATGTATCACTCATGTTACCAAAGCAATCAATGCAATAGACCCTTAAAATAATATTAAGGCCCTGGCCGTTTGCCTCAGTGGATATAAAGTGTCAGCCCCAGTGCTGATGTTCCCGGTTTGATCCTCGATCAGGGCATACACAAGAAGCAACCATTTGCTTCTCTTCCCTTTCCACTCCCCCTCTTTCTCTCTTCCTCTCCTGCAGCCAGTGGCTCAGTTGGTCCAAGCATCGGTCCCAGGTGCTGATGATAGCTCAGTTGGTCTGAGCACGTCAACCTCAGGTGCCGAAGATAGCTCAATTGATTCAAGCATCGGCCCCAGATGGGGGTTGCCAGGTAGATCCTGGTTGGGGCACATGCCAGCCTCTGTCTATCTCCCCTCCTCTCACTTAAAATAAAAAGGTTATGGTGGTACTGGAGAGGGGGTACTGGAGATGGGGCACTGAGCTGTTGGGTATGAATTGTAATGGAATAGTCTTTACCAGCTGAAACTGCTGCTTCAAGTTCATATCAAGCAAAGAACACACCTTGAAACAACCAACAAGACCAAAGAAGAGTATACTTGAGTTGAAGACACAACACTTGATCTGAAACAGGAAGTTTGTGCCTATTCAACAGCTTAAAAAGAACATGTCCCCAATACTGCTTTGAAAAAGCACTTCCCAATGCTGTCTCTTCAGTGCTATGCTGAGAGGTTGTCCAGTGCAGCAGCAGCTGGACTCCTTATTAGCTTGATAGATCATTTTCTCTCCCTCTTTTTTTTTTTTCTTTTTCTGAAGCTGGAAACGGGGAGAGACAGCCAGCCAGACTCCCACATGCGCCCTACCGGGATCCACCCGGCACGCCCACCAGGGAGCGAAGCTCTGCCCACCAGGGGGCGATGCTCTGCCCCTCCGGGGCATCACTCTGTTGTGACCAGAGCCACTCTAGCGCCTGGGGCAGAGGCCAAGGAGCCATCCCCAGCGCCCGGGCCATCTTTGCTCCAATGGAGCCTCGCTGTGGGAGGAGAAGAGAGAGACAGAGAGGAAGGAGAGGGGGAGGGGTGGAGAAGCAAATGGGCGCTTCTCCTGTGCGCCCTGGCCAGGAATCGAACCCGGGACTTCTGCACGCCAGGCCGACGCTCTACTACTGAGCCAACTGGCAAGGGCCTCTTTTTTTTTTTTTTTAATACTAGCAATTTTCATCCTTTGAAATGTGTGCTGGAAAAGAAAAATCGGCAAACACTACTGAAAGTGCAATATTTGATTATCACTGTGAGACGAGCTTTGATCCAAACCTTCTCCACAACAATGGACACAATGGGTACCCAGTGGCCCTTCAGCAGCTCAGCGTAACACTGGGGTTATTGAAAAACTGCTATCCTCTTATGGATTTATTCAGTGTTCAGGACATCAAGCTAGACTCTTCTTCTGTTCACAGTTTAATGGCAACCTGCAGGACTTAAAAGTAGGAGATGATGTTGAATTCAAAGTACCATCTGACCGGCGGGCCGAGAAACCCCTCGCTGTTAAAGTGGTGAAGATAAAATCAGACATCCTCCCTGAAGACCAAATGGATGGACAAGAAGTGTTTTATCCGACTACTACCCCTGACAATGTGGAAGGGGACGT
The DNA here is from genome assembly GCF_036850995.1 of Saccopteryx leptura. NCBI lineage: Eukaryota > Metazoa > Chordata > Mammalia > Chiroptera > Emballonuridae > Saccopteryx > Saccopteryx leptura. Next base: position 368,656,184 of record NC_089503.1, on the reverse strand, counting down.
TCAGCTGAATAGTGGAGATAAAACAAACTTTGTGATGGATAACAATAAGCATCCTGGTGCTGTAAGTGCTTGAAACGTTATGCTGTTGAAAAAGAAACAAACCCACTGTCAGGGTAGTTTGTGCCATGAAGGAGGCATTTGGCTTTATTAAAAGAAGTGATGTTGTAAAAGAGATATTCTTACACTATAGTGAATTTAAGGGTGACTTAGAGACCTTACAGCCAGGAGATGATGTGGAATTCACAAAGAGAGAAATGGTTGGTAAGGTAATTGCAACAGATGTCAGATTATTGCCTCAAGGAACTGTCATTTTTGAAGATATCAGCACTGAACATTTTGAAGGAATTGTAACCAAAGTTATCTCAAAAGTACCCAGTAAAAACCAGAATGACCCATTGCCAGGACGCATTAAAGTTGACTTGGTGATTTCTAAAGAACTTCCTTTGGAGACAAAGATACAAAATCCAAGATGACCCTGTTGGAAGGCGACCGTGTTAGGTTTAATATTTCCACAGACCTACGTGACAAATTGGAATGAGCAACTAACATACAAGTTCTACCAAATACATTTCGTTCACTAATGAAGCCGGAGAAATGGGTATAACTGCTGCCATGAGAGATGGCTTTGGATTCATCAAGTGTGTGGACCGTGATGCTCATATGTTCTTCCACTACAGTGAGATTCTGGATGGGAACCAGCTCCACATTGCAGGTGAAGTACAGTTTACTATGGTCCCTGACATGCTCTCTGCCCAAAGAAATCATGCTATTAGGATTGAAAAACTTTCCAAGGGCATGGTTTTGTTCTTTTCCCATTCAGACATCGTTTTTTGGGCACTGTAGAAAAAGAAGCCACTTTATCCAATCCTAAAACCACTAGCTGAAACAAAGGCAAAGAAGAGGAGGCTAAGGATGGTGTTATTGCTTATAACTGTGGGGTGAAACTGACTATTGCTTTTCAAGCCAAGGATGTGGACAGATCTATCTCTCCTCAAATAGAAGATAAGTTTGAATTTAGTATTAGTGACAAGCAGAGACCTGGACAGCAGATTGCAACCTATGTGCAACTTTTAGGTCGTAATTCTAACTCCAGGAGGCTCTTGAGTTACGCGGCAACTCTCAAGGATAATATTGGATTTATTGAAACAGCTAATCATGATAAGAAAATTTTTTTGTTACAGTGAGTTCTCTAATGATGTCAATAGCCTGGAACTGCAGGACATGGTCAAATACACCTTGTCCAAAGGCAAAGGCAAAAAAGTCAGTACAGAAAAAGTCAACAAAATACCCTCGGTGAATTACTGAAGAAGCTGATCCTACATCTACTCTAGTAAAGTCATTCGCTCCTTGAGGAGTGTTGATCCAGCACAGACTGAGTACCAAGAAATAATTGAGATCGTGGACAAAGGGGATATGAAAGGCGATGTCTATCCATTTGGTGTAGTTGGAATGGCCAAAAGGGGGGTTGCCTGCAGAAAGGGGAGAGCATCAAATTTCAATTCTGTGTCCTGGGCCAAAATGCACAAACCGTGGCCTACAACATCATACCTCTGCGTAGGGCCACTGCGGGGTGTGTGAAAGGTCAGCTTGGCTTTATGAACTATGAAGTGGGAGATACCAAGAAGCCCTTTATCCAAGTGAAAGAATTTCAGGATGGCATTGTGCTACAGGCTGGAGATGAGGTAGAAGTCTCAGTGATTTTTTTTTTTTTTTTTTGAGTGAGAGGGACAGACAGAAAAGAGAGAGGTAAGAAGCACCAATTATTTGTTGCAGCACCTTAGTTGTTGTTAGTTGTTCATTGATTGCTTTCTCATGTGTGCCTTGACTGGGGGGGCTACAGCAGAGTGAATGACTTCTTGCTCAAGCCATTGACCTTGGGCTTCAAGCCAGCAACCATGGAGTTATGTCTGTGAGCCTGTGCTCAAGCCAGCGACCTCAAGGTTTTGAACCTGAGTTACTTGCATCCCAGTCTGATGCTCTATCCACTGCGCCAGCACCTGGTCAGGCTCTCAGTGATTTCTTAATCAGTGCACTGGCAGGTGCAGCCCTTCCACTGTTTGGTGAGTCTGCAAGGCCCCACGGCTGCTGCAGCTCCACGGCCTGATAGGTTGGTCAATCACTTCAAGAACAGCTCCCTGGATGGTTCCTAATGGCTCTTCGTCAGCCAAGGGGACCAGAGAGCTCAATGGGATTTGGTGCAGAAAGAAAGATCCTTCAGGCTGGCGTCATTGACTAACCACATCCACAGAGCACATCATTAATCCATTATGATCAAGTTGGGGGGATTCTGGTGAAGGGTTCTGAGTATCTCCCTCTTCACCCTTCCCCCCAAATCTGGAATACTTATTCTGTTGAGATATTACACCAGTTTTAACACCTTCTTCGTGTGATGTTAAAAAAAATAAATACAGTATATTTAAGAAAACCATTTTAATAGTATGCACAGTTGCAGCTTGGAAAACTTAAGGTGGCATCTTGTAGTATCAACTTTAGGAGCTTTATTTGGTGCATTTAACACGTCTGGTAATTGCAAAATCCACCCCTGTAAATGAAAAATATAGACAGTTACCTTGTTGGTCCTATGAAATTCTGCACTTGATATTTAGTATATACTCTACTTTCATTACTTCTGGTAAGATGTCCTGCCTTAGCACTCAGTTGCATTCTTCTCCTTTTCTTTCCTGTTCATTATGCTTTAATTCTGAGGACCATATGAGAGTACACTATATTAAAAAGAACAAAAATTTGTATAAGCGAACCATTTTCTTAAGTTGATGGCCAAATGTTAAAATGTTATTTTTCATATCATTTATAATCTTGTCACAGTCCACTAAATAAAGTTTGGTTAGATTTCGATGAAAATTATTTTCCAGAGTAGTCTTATTTTTCCCCTGGGCTAGGGTGGGGGAAGGGGGTAAATGTACTACAATTAGTATGTATGGTGCAAAATTCCATGCAAACGAGGTGTGCCAGCAGTGTGGTAACTGAAACATATTTAAACAAAAAGACAAATGCACAAACTTGCTGCTGCTTAGATCACTGCAGCTTCTAGGACCCAGTTTCTTTTTTTTATATATATATAAATAAATTTTTATTTTAATGGGATGACATCAATAAATCAGGGTACATATATTCAAAGAAAACATTTCCAGGTTATCTTGGTCATTTAGTTCTGTTGCATACCCATCACCCAAAGAGAGATCGTCCTCCGTCACCCTCTATCCAGTTTTCTTTGTACCCCTCCCCCTCTCCCTCCTTCCCTCCCCTCACCCCTTGTAACCACCACACTCCTGTCCATGTCTCTTAGTCTCGCTTTTATGTCCCACCAATGTATTGAATCCTGCAGTTCTTGTTTTTTTCTGATTCACTTATTTCACTTCGCATAATGTTATCAAGATTCCACCATTCTGCTGTAATTGATCCAATGTCATCATTTCTTCTAGCTGAATAGTATACCATGGTGTATATGTGCCCCATCTTCTTTATCCAGTCTTCTATTTTTTTTACAGTGATTAAAAGCCTTTAAGCAAACTCTTGGCCAATACAGCAAGAATCCATAAAAGAGTAGTGTCCTTAACATGTTCACCAAGTCCAAGTTGGCCCCATCAACATGCCAAATCCCTAAAAAATGCAACCCAACCACATTTCAGTCTGTTAGGAGTTGTCACAGGGAGCAGGAGTCCAGGAAAAGTCCACATCCAGGAAAAGTCCGCATGGCACTGGAATTGTTGTCACCATTCTATACTTTGCCACTCATGTCCAAGTCCCAATGACCGCTGCTTCTAGCTGGTAATGATTCAGGTAGACTGGAAAAGCCATTTGCAGCATGCGTGGATACGGAGTTTCTGTTCTCCTCTGCTTGGAGAGATAAGACCAGGTTGCTCTTCCCTGGAGCTCTGCGACTGTGGCATGGTAAAGAGAACCTTGGGATACACTAAGCTGGGTGGCAAAGGTAGATTCATAATAGAAGTTGGCAAAAGGGGGGAAGAGAGCTCTAAATTAGGAGTAGGTCCCAGCCTGAAATATGAGTGGGGCATTGAAGTAGGAGGGATAAAAGAAACACTATATATTAAGCAAAGCAGCAGAAAATAGGACTATCAACACCCACAACAGAGATCTTTGAGGGAAGAATAAAAAACCTGACTATTCAGGCAAAACATAGTTAAGTGGCCCTTATGCAAATGAGATCAGTTTACCTGCTTCTTGGAAGAAATACCCTAGGCTCGTCCACAGTGTCATAGATGGGGCCGATGGCCCTGGGCACCTTCAGCCTTCAGTGGCAAACCCCAGCTTTCTGGGCAAGGATAGGTCATATGTGGCTGGAGCAGGGCTGGAAGAGACCGAACCCTCCCTTAGAGGAGCGAGGGGGAAGCCTACCTTCCAGTGTCCCTGTTTCCTCACAGCAGAGTAGGACCCAGTTTCTTTCACTGGTTTAAAACAAAACAAAATAATAAAAAACGTTGTGCCTGAAGAAAAAAAAAGCATATTAAATTGAGTGGTTGAGTCACTCACCTTCTTCAGTGGTCTATTATCCATTCAGAGTCAGACTTCCACACAGAGAAGACTACACCAGCTCTTTTGAAAGAAGAAAAAAGTAAATCACCGTGATTTAGAAGTTCCTAATTTAGGCCCTGGCCAAATAGCCTGGTTGGTTAGAACATCGTCCCAGAGCACAGAGTTTGCTGGTTCAATCCCTGGTCAGGGCATATACAGGAACAGATCAATGTTCCTGTCTATCTCTCTCTCTCCCTTCCTCTCTCGCTAAAATAAATAAATAATTTTTTAAGTGCCTAATTTAATACAAGAGGATTTTCTGGAATGCTAGGGAGAATTAAATGGCCTTTAATGTAAGAAAGACATTTTGCATCCAGTGGTCACAGTGTTTTTCCCATCAAGATAAAAATAGCTCACTTATCAGAATGTCAAACTAGTACCAAGCTTTCACCGAGTTTGAACTGAATCAACAGATTCAGATCATTAGTTCATCTAACACTTACTGAGCACTTTTATTTATTTATTTATTTTTATTTTTTTGTATTTTTCTGAAGTTGGAAACGGGGAGGTAGTCAGACAGACTCCCGCATGCGCCCGACCGGGATCCACCCGGCATGCCCCCCAGGGGGCGATGCTCTGCCCATCTGGGGCGTCGCTCTGTTGCAACCAGAGCCATTCTAGCACCTGAGGCAGAGGCCATAGAGCCATCCTCAGCGCCCCGGCCAACTTTGCTCCAATGGAGCCTTGGTTGCAGGAGGGGAAGAGAGAGACAGAGAGGAAGGAGAGGGGGAGGGGTGGAGAAGCAAACGGGCGCTTCTCTTGTGTTCCCTGGCCGGGAATCGAACCCAGGACTCCTGCATGCCTGGCTGACACTCTACCACTGAGCCAACCGGCCAGGGCCAGCACTTTTATAGTGTAAATCACGTGACAGTACTGGGTACGCAAGGATGACTATATGACGAACACTTAGCTGAGGACAGTGGAAGCCCTTCTCTAAGTGGCACTGTATCACCCATGACCCAATGTGTCACCAGCTGTAAGAGTCTCCATAGTGCACATGGAGCCTCAAACAACACAGTGACAGCTAGGACACTCGACACACAATTCAAGAGCCCACAGAAAGAGACAGCTGAGACCCCATAGTTCCAAGAATGAGTTAATTATACACAGCCTCACATGAAGTCAAATATTACAGCTGCTCAAACATGCAAGTTAACAAGATTTATTTAACACCCAATTACATGTTTGTTATCCCTATTACAAGTAATAGACTGTACTATTATAGTCTCCACCTTAATTAGTTTAAAATCTTATAATGGAAACAAAGCAAACACATGTATGATATATTGACCAAGAACTAATGACATGAGATTATTGGAGATAATTATAGTTAAATGTACACATTTAGGGGTTTATTTATTTATTTATTATCTATGTCTCCTCAGGAAAACATAGCACTATTAAGTATGTATTAGAGCCTATGGAGAACTTCATTCTTACGTCACATTCTTACATCCTGGTTTTGGTCCCATTAACTCTCTTTGAAATGACCTATAAATTAACATCTTTTTTTAATGTGTACATACCATTTTTTCCCAATAATTTTTTATTTATTTAGAGAAAAAAAGAGAGAGAAAGAGAAGCATCAGCTCATTGTTCCATGTAGTAGTGCATCCATTGATTGCTTCCATATGTGACTTCATGGGGGATTGAACCAGTGACCTCAGGCTCAAGCTGGTGACCTTAGAATCCAGTCAATGACCATGCATCCCAGCCAGCAACACTCGGATGAAGCCAGCAACCCAGGACCTTGAGTCAGCAACCTCAGTGCTCTGGGTCTATACTTTATTCACTTTGTCATCACCTATCAGGCAAATGTGTACATACATTTTAAAAATAATTATTGCTCATTCCATTTGTCATGTCCATCAGTCCTATATAACAGGAATAGAGATGATCATGTGATCACAAACTATCTGGTCACTAGCAACATAGGGTTGGCTGGACAAAAGACATCTGCAAGACTCCAGAGATCTAAGACAACTATTGCAAAATCTCATTATTACCAATAGCTATTACAAAATCACACATAGTTTGTGTTGTATTTATTTATTTATTTTTATTTTTACAGAGACAGAGAGAGAGTCAGAGAGAGGGATAGATAGGGACAGACAGGAACGGAGAGAGATGAGAAGCATCAATTATTAGTTTTTTGTTGCAACACCTTAGTTGTTCATTGATTGCCCTTTCATATGCGCCTTGCTTGGGGGGCTACAGCAGACTGAGTGACCCCTTGCTCGAGCCAGCGACCTTGGGTCCAAGCTGGTGAGCTTTGCTCAAACCAGATGAGCCCGTGCTTAAACCAGATGAGCCCGTGCTCAAGCTGGCGACCTCGGGGGGGTGGGGGGGGTCTCGAACCTGGGTCCTCCGCATCCCAGTTCAATGCTCTATCATCTGCACCACCGCCTGGTCAGGCAGTTTGTGTTGTATTTATATTGGACATTGCTGATCTTGACAATAAAAATAAGTAAGGATTAATAAAATGTTCTCATTAAGCTGAATGCTAGCAGCACAGCAGAAAGAAAACTTAGTAGTAACACACATTTAGTTTTAAATATCCAACCTTCAAAACTTTTAATGGCGGGGGTGTGTGGCTGGGTGAAATAGGTGAAGGAATTAAGAAGTGCTAATTGGTACTTACAAAATAGTCATGGGAATGTAAAGCACAGCATAGGAAATATAGTCAATCATACCGTAATAACGATGCATGATGTCAGCTGGGTCCTGGAAATATCAGGGGGAACACTTTGTAAAATGTATCATTGTCTAACCACTCTGCTATATACCTAAAACTAATACAAAATAATATTGAAGATAAACTGTAATTTTAAAAAATGTTTATGTTCACTCAAAAAAAAAGGGTGAATCTAATGAAGGAATGCTGCCCTAATCTAGCAGTATATATATATGTGTATAGATACGGAAGTTGATGCCCAGAAGTGAGGTTCACCACAGCAAAAGGCTAAAATAGTGGCATTGCCACAGAGGCCAGGTGGCAGGCTGTGATGACAATGAAATTGTAAGCTAGTTATATGATGGTGTAATGGCAAAACGTGGTAAAATTATGGCCTGCAATAACCTAAGAAGTAGATTTCTTTTAATTTTTTTTATTTATTTTTGATTGATTTTTAGAAAGGGAGGGGGGAACATTGATTTGATGTTCCACATATTTATGCATTTATTGGTTGATTCTTGTATGTGCCCCAACTGGAAATCAAACTAGCAGCCTGGGCCTATTGGGATGATGCTCTAACCAACTGAGCTACTTGGCCAGGGCCAAAAGGCAGACATTCTACCTAGAAGTACAAAAGCTCTAGAGGAAGAGGCTAGTTGTGTGTTGGATGCTATTTCTGCCTTTGGCAAGGTAATACAAAAAGGAGATGAGTTCAGGGAAGAGGTGGCAGGTTTGCAAACAAAAGTGCAAGAAAAGCCTGACCTGTGGTGGCGCAGTGGATAAAGCATCGATCTCAAATGCTGAGGTTGCCGGTTCGAAACCCCAGGCTTGCCCTGTCAAGGTTCATGAGAAGCAACTACTACAAGTTGATACTTCTCACTCCTCCCCCTACTTTCTCTCTCTCTCTCTCCTTTCTCTAAAAAAAGAATCAATAAATAAAATATTTTTTAAGAGAGAATAAAGGAAGTCTAGAAATTCAGAGCCTTGAAAGATTAAAACAAGAACAACATTTCTATCCTCCAAAGACAAGCGATTAGATTGCAAAAAAAGCCTTTGAGGGAGAAATGCCCAGTAAATTTTTTCAACCAAATAAATTTCCTATGGGCAAGAATCAAAGTGAAGACTCTGCACATTCCTTTAATTGAATGGAAGGACTTAGAATAAAGAGGGCAAGGGCATACTTCCAGTAAACTACCATTAAGCGAACAGAGAGTGTTGTGGGAATGAAAAGCACAGAAATAGAGAAATTCTGTGAATTATGCCACAAAAAGAACCAATTTAGGTAAGAGGTTTACTAAGTTTTTAAGAGAGCTTTTGAAATTAATCATGAACCAACCCTCAGTCCCCTAACCACCTCGGAGCAGAAACTAAGGTACCAAGGAAGGTATATTTTCCAACACTATTTCAGATGTGGCAAAGAGTTTATTGCAGGGGGGTGGGGGGAATCACCTCCCAGAAGTAGAGCCAGGGATTGCAAACATTTCCTGGGAGCTGGGCCCTTCTTCAAAAGTAGAATCAGCCTTGGCTGGTTGGCTCAGTAGTAGAGTATCAGCCCAACATGTGGATGTCTTGGGCTCAATTCCCAGTCAGGGCACACAGGAGAAGCATCCATCTGCTTCTCCACCTCTCCTCCTCCTCTTCACAATGTCTCTCTCTCCCCCATCCTGCAGCCACACTCAATTGGTTCCAGCAAGTTGGCCCCAGGCGCTGAGGATGGCTCCCTGGCCTTGCCTCAGGTGCTAAACTAGCTTAGTTGTGGAGCAATGGAGCAATGCCCCAGGTGGGCAGAGCATGGCTCAGTAGGGGGCTTGCCAGGTGGATCCTGGTCTGGGCGCATGCGGGAGTCTGTCTCTCTGCCTTCCCACCTCTCTCTTAATAAATAAATAAGTAAACAGAAAGATGATAGATGATAGATAGATGATAGATAGAGATAGATAGATAGATAGATAGATAGATAGATAGATAGATAGATATAGATGATGATGATGATAGAGAGATGATAGATATAGATGATGATGATGATGATGATGATGATGATAGATAGATAGATAGATAGATAGATAGATAGATAGATAGATAAAAAGAAAGAAAGAAAAGTTTGAATCCAGGTCTGATCAAGGAAAATTCCACATGTCCTGGGTGTGGGATCCCCACAATGTCAGCCAAGCAGAATATCGAGGTTGCCACAGACCAAAATTACTGTGCATCTCCTTTCATTTTTCCAAATTGCTATTTTCCTGCTCTATTGTACCCATTCAGACATTCTGCAGTGAACTGTGGTATACCATTTAGAAATTCTAGACTTTGAGCTGCATCTCTGATAGGGTGGGACTTTCGGGTACTCTTCCTTAGGGAGAGGGTGAAAATAGCATGTATGCAAGGAGAGTGAACCAAGTATTTGGTGAACAGAAGGGTGGACTATGGTTGACATAGTGATTACAAAAGCACTGTTCTCAACTTCCAGGAACCCGAGGATTATACTGCTTTGCCTCCTTACTATGTGGCTTGACTTGGCGAAAGAAAAGTAAGTGGAAATAAAGTGTTTCATTTCTAGGCAGAAAAATCTCAGATTCATTTGTCATTCTCCATGACCTGTCCCCCCCTGCCCCGGGAAATATGGTAACATGGGGGAAATGATGGCATAGCAAGGCGATCTGGATCTGAGTGAGCACAATGAGTTGAGCCTCCCGGCTGACCTACTTTGAACATGTAAGTATGATAAAGAACAAGCCTCTGTTCTTGTAAACCATTGCAATTTGTTACTGGGGCTAAACTGACTGATAGAAACATTAAATGATTTTATAGGCTTTTCTGTTCATTTTTACTTTTCATCAGAGCTCTGACCCCACCCCACCCCCACTAAATTAGCCAGTTAAACAATATTATCCTGTATTTGGTTTGAAGAATATGAAGTGCCTAAATAAATAAATAAATAAATAATAAAATGAGACTCATTCACTATCTTATCCACTAAACGAAATCTATTAGTCTATAATTTATTTTCACCCCTGTATTATCTCCAAATAATATTAAAACACTTCTAATTTCCCTGAACACTTATTTATGTTAGGGCCAGACCCTTCCAAATAAAGGTTAAGAATATTAAATCAGTCCATGGCTGGATAGCTCAATTGGTTAGAGCAGTGGTAGTCAAACTGGTCCCTACCGCCCACTAGAGGGCATTTCAGCTTTCATGGTGGGTGGTAGCAGAGCAACCAACGTATAAATAAAAAGATAGATTTAACTATAGTAAGTTGTTTTATAAAGATTTATTCTGCCAAACTTAGCGAAAATCTGAGATACAGTACTGGGTAAGTAATTATTATTATATGCTTTAACTTGCTGTAACTCTGCTTTATAAATTTTATAAAGTTACTTCCCTACTTTATAAATCACCATTACTGTGAAACCAGTGGGTGGTTAGAAAATTTTACTACTAACAGAGATACAAAAGTGGGCAGTAGGTATAAAAAGGTTGACTACCCCTGGGTTAAAGCATCGTCCCAAAGCACAGAGGTTGCTGGTTCGATCACCAGTCAGGGCACATATAGGAAGAGATTTATCTTCCTGTCTCTCTCTCTCTCTCTCTAAGAATCAATAAAATAAATCATTTTTAAAAAGAAAGAGATTGCCTGATCAGGTCATGGCACAGTGTATAGACTGGGCTCATCTGGCTTGAGTGCGGGCTCACCAGTTTGAGTGCAGGGTCACTGGCTTGAGCAAGGGGTCACTTGGTCTGCTGTAGCCCCCTGGTCAAAGCACGTATAAGAAAGCAGTCAGCCTGACCAGGCAGTGGCGCAGTGGATAGAGCGTCGGATTGGGATGCGGAAGACCCATGTTCGAGACCCCAAGGTCACCAGCTTGAGCACAGGCTCATCTGGTTTGAGCAAAAGCCCACCAGCTTGAACCCAAGGTCACTGGCTCCAGCAAGGGGTTACTCGGTCTGCTGAAGGCCCGCGGTCAAGGCACATATGAGAAAGCAATCAATGAACAACTAAGGTGTTGCAATGCACAATGAAAAACTAATGATTGATGCTCCTCATCTATCTCCGTTCCTGTCTGTCTGTCCCTGTCTATCCCTCTCTCTGACTCACTCTCTGTCTCTGTAAAAAAAAATAAATAAATAAAATTAAATAAAAAAAAAAAAGCAGTCAATGAACAACTAAGGTGCCGCAAAGAAGAATTGATGCTTCTCATCTCTCTCCCTTTCTGTCTGTCCTCATCTGTCCCTCTCTGTCTCTGTCACACAAAAAATAAAAAATAAAAAAGAGAGATTGATGTCTCTCTCTCCCCCTCTAAAATAAATAAATTTTTTTAAAAAAGAATATTAAGTCAGAATGGCCTCAAAGTGTTACAGCTTTTGTTCCTAACCCGCAAGCCTCTTGCAGCTCTTTCCCCCCAAGCACAAATATTCTTCCTCTGCTTAGTCTATTCAAACCTATCATATATATAATTTATCTGCCTTTTTAGTCCCTAGATCATTTAGAAAGTCCATGTCCCATTCCCTTTCAAAATCTCACCTCTCTGTCCCTTATTGAAGAAAAAAAATGTGGTCACATGACAGCATCTGTTACTGTCACCTTACAGACCCCACAAGCTCCACATTACCCCTTTCCCCACCCTTTCAATGCAAAAGACGATTGCTGGGTTCAGGATCTTTGTGCCTATTCATTAAGTTTTACCTATTTGAGCCTGACCTGTGGTGGCGCAGTGGATAAAGCGTCGACCTGGAAATGCTGAGGTCGCCGGTTTGAAACCCTGGGCTTGCCTGGTCAAGGCACATATGGGAGTTGATGCTTCCAGCTCCTCCCCCCTTCTCTCTCTGTCTCTCTCTCCCTCTCTCTATCTTCTCTAAAATGAATAAATAAAATAAAAATTTAAAAAAAAAAGTTTTACCTATTTGAGTCAAATATTCAGACCCATTTTGTACTTGTTGGACTCTCCATAAACTCACACTTCAGATCAGTTAACTCCTTTTAGTAAAGGTCAACATATTTTCACAATGAAAAGATTTTCAGAAACAGAATAACATTACTTTTGGCATTAAAAGTTAATGCCTGACCTGTGGTGGCACAGTGGGTAACAAGTTGACCTGGAATGCTGAGGTTCTCGGTTCAAAACCCCAGGCTTGCCTGATCAAGGCACATACAGGAAGCAACTATGAGTTGATGCTCCCCGCTCCCCTCTTCTCTCTCTCTCTCTCTTTCTGTCTCCTCTCTATAAAATTAAGAATAATTTAAATATATATTTTTAAATGTACGAGAGAGATCAGTATAATGGTTTTTTGTCAGATGAAAATACTGTGCCAGGGTTTCCTATGCTAATGTTTGCAGGATTGGGAATTACTTGGGGCTGAGGTCAACAAGGGATAAAAGACACAGAAGTTGTTTCCTTTCTCCACCTGTAAACTGCCTCCCATCCTTTCTCAGTGTGTATGTGTGTGTGTGTGTGTGTGTGTGTGTGTGTGTGTGTGTGTGTGTTGTGCACGTGAGTGTGTGTACACACACGAGTCTGTCTCAAAGAGCATAATCCCTGGTGAAAAATTAATAACCTACAAAAAGAGCCACAAGGTTGAGAAATGAAGAAAGGGTATTGGAGCAAAAGCTGAAAAAGAAGAAAAGGGAGGAGAGAAAAACTTAAGAAAGGATTTTCCCCAGAGTACTGTGTGAGAGGCCTGGGAATAGGGTTGAGGTCACTGGAGAAAGTTCCAGATCAAATGAGGGAACCCTTCAATTCTAAATCTATTCACGGAGCCTTATGCACCAGTTTTACCTCCTTGTTAACCAAAACACCATCTATAGCTGAGGTAGCAAGGGAACTTTTCAGTCATGAGCTTAGCATTCAAATTGTTCCCAGGTTTACCTTGTGCTTTAATTCTCTTCCAATACTTCCATGTCTAAGGGAAAAATTCTTTAGATACAAACAGTCTTATGATGTCTCCATAGCGGCAAAGTGATGCAGAGAGAGAACAGCAGCCTGAGAAAGGGAGGCAGCAAGAATGGTCAAGCAAGGATTCGCGATGAGAAGGCAAGCGCCGTCCCCAAGCCGGCCCATCTAGGAGCGCAGCGTTCTTGCTGCTCAGTTTGATAATGGGATTAGCAGCATCTAGCTTGTGAGCACTTGGAAGCTTGTTAACAATACAGATTCCTGGGCCCCCACCCTAAGCCTATTGCATCAGACTGTATTTTCACAAGACTCCCAAGTGATTCACATAATATTACACAAAAGTCTGAGATGCAATCCTTTAGGGAACAGAAAAGAAAGGGTGAGACTTCCCATAAAATTACAGTGGGGCTCACTAGATTTGTTATATTTTCTGAAACTGAGGAATTGAGAGCCAGCCCTTAATTTTTTTTTGTTTTCCAAGTGAGAGGAGGGGAGAGAGAAAGACAGACACCCGCATGTGTCCCGACAAGATCCACCCTGCAACCCCTGCCCATGTAGGTCCATGCACGCAACTGAGCTATTTTTAGTGCCTGAGGCAGAATCTCCATGAAGCCATTCTCAGCACCTGGGGCTGATGTGCTCAAACCAATTGAGCTATGGCTGTGGGAGGAGAAGAGAGTGAGAGAGAAGAGGTAGAGGAGAGAAGTAGATGGTCACTTCTCCTGTGTTCCCTGACTGGGAATTGAACCCGGAACATCCACACACTGGGCTGACGCTCTACCACTGAGCCAACTGGCCAGGGCCAATAGTCAGTTCTTAAAAGTAATTAGGATAAGCCAACAGGAGCCTTACATCTCACAGCTGCACCCCCTCATAGCTAAGAAGCATAGCAGCTCTCCTGCTCTGGAGGGCTCCTTGGCAAGAGCAGGGATGGAGGGAAACAATAGGAAAGTGAGTTGTCTCCACGTGAAAATTCAGCTGCAGCAGCTCTGAGCTGGCCTCCCAGAGCCACCCACAGGCTGGCGGCAGGCAACCCAAGGTTCCGTGCAGACCTCCACTTCCTCAGCAGCCAAGCAGGTTTCCTGTATCAAGGTGGATGGAATTAGTCAACATATTACCAAGTGCCGATGCCTGGGGAAAGCCCACACGTGAGTGTCTGCCAAACACTGTCGAATTTTCCTGGCTCCCTCCCACCAAAATTGCTCTTGAGAAATTTTCCTACTGGGTCATACAGGAACTCATAATCAGCACCATTGGCTCCTGGACTGTCGTAACACTGACAACCCACAAAGGTGTAGGTTAGGGAGCTGGGGTGGCCAGGCTAGCCCCCAAAAGATGACCTCATACTCCCTTCTTGCCTCTAGATTAAGCGGCCAATTCCTTATATACTGACCTAAATCAGTATGTGGTCCCAGCCTAGCTGATTGAAGAAAGTCACCGTCCCCCAAGCCCTCCACATCAATTTCTTTCCAGCTTCTGAAAGACACTGCCCTTTGTGCTGCTGAGCCCTCGTCCTCTCCGTCCCTTTTCCCTGGAATGCCCTTTCAGTTCGACCACTTAGGTTTTACCCAGATGCCTGGTCTCTCCTTGAAATCTATTTCCTCCAAGTGGCAACACACTTGTCTTTCCCTCTTCTGGGCTCTCCACCAGCTCTCATGGCATCTTATTGAGCAACTACTTTCCCGGTGGTGGGACTCAGCCGGTTCGCACCAGTTCAGCAGAACCCATACCTAATTTTTTGTTGAGTTCGGCGAACCGGTTGTTAAAATGGCACTTGTCATCAGGGTTCTAAGATGGGTGCCTGGCCAGCTGCCCAATGTGGAAATCACACATTTACATTCCTTAATTTACTCTTTTTTAACGTTCATCTGAATCCCACCCCTGTACTTTTCTACTGTCCATTTGAGTGACTACTTTTGCTTTTTAAGTTTTCAGGTGTTTATTCCTAACCTGCTCTTGGGATCTTAAACCCTTAGACAATGGTGACTTCTGGTTTTTTTTATATTCCCCACTCCCACACCCCCAGCAAATTATCCTAGTTATCGCTGGTGCTCAGGGAATATTTATTCACTTAATCTGGCTTACTTTGATATTGAAACTAGTTAGTTTCTTCTCCCACCTGATTTCTTGCTAATAAGGGGATTGGAGTATGTCACCACAAAATATGCCCCGTCGGCATAAGGATCAGTAAACTGAGGGCAATGAGAAACAGCAGACTCAGGGAAGGGTGCCCTCCGCCTTGCCATCGAAAAGCAGGGCAGAAATTCCCCTTTGTAAAGGTGTCTCCTTCTCTTATTAGAAAGAGGATGATGACTCAACCACCAGAGGGAGAAAATTTCTCAGTGGAATGGGCACCAACTTGAGTCCTCATAACAAACCCTATTAAATAACACTTAGCTTCTACTAATTTCCCCCAATATATCCTTTCCTGTGATTTACTTCAGCTAGAAGTCCCAACCCCTCTCTGTCTAGTTACTTCTGAGTGTTTGTGTGCGTAAGTGGGGATGGGGGTGGGGCAGGACCAGAGAGAAAGCACTGAGACAGCCACACTTGTGAGAAATGTCACTTTCACTCCTGCGGGGGACTGACTCAGAATGATAAATCTCAGGTTCTCCTAATTTTTGTAGAAATGCTTTAAAATAACAGGATGCGATCAGTTTCCTGTGAGGGGCAGTTCTTTGCAAGAGGAGGCATTGGAGGACGAATGGGGAAGGGTGGAGGGGAAAGGAAATAAAGAGAAAGATGGGAAGGGATGTGGGGGAGCAGAGAGAGGTGTGCCCAGTTCATCAGGTATCACTCCGCTGCTCTCCTGCGGCATTTGACCTGGGGGGTGGGAGTGGGGGGGCGGTTGGACACCAAGGAAGAAATGGAGCCTCTGAAACGGTTCTCGGCGCAGACCCCAGCACCCGTTTATTTGGAAGAGAAAGCTTCCTGCAGGTTGCACACGTTTATGTCCATTACGCAGGTTTTGTGATGAGCCAATCACCCAGAGGAGAATGTCACTGAGGACGTTTTTATCCCGTGACGCCTCTCACACTCTGCAGGTCCACAGCACCTCTTCACCTAGGACCCAAGTGAGCCAGCCGTTAAGACAGCGTGGACTTCTCTTCACCTCTCCTCCCGCAGAGACTTCAGGAGCTGCACAGGTCTCTGGAGATAATCTGGTCCAGCCCTCTGGGCCAATGACAGAGGCTGGACGGCTCTCCTCCAGGCAGCACGCAGGGAGGAGCCCAGCCTGACCCAGGCCTCTGGCTCCCACTAGTCTCCATCTGCAAAGAAGGGGGACCCTCTTGCCAAGTCTTCCGGGGCCATATTTCTCTTTAACGAAGGGCAGCCAAGGGAGGAAAGTGATTATAATATTAATAGCCTTAAATTGTAAATGAAGCCATACAGCTCACAAAACATTTTCATAGACATTATTGTATTGAATTCTCACAACAATCTCAAAAGAAAAAGGTGATAAATCTCTCCATTTCACAGATTAAGACACCGAGACTTAAAAAGTACGTGGAAACTGTCCAAGCCACACAGCTATTAAATAGCAGAGTTGAAACTCAAACCCAGGGCCTCTGACTCCACGCCCGGAGAAGAGAAGGAAAAACAGAGGCAGGCTGGAGAATACTTGAAACAAAGATGCCCAGGGGATGATGGAAGGTTGACAGGTTGTCAGAGGTCAGAAGTGCAGAATCCGCGACAAGTTCTAAGTGGTGTCGGACTGGAGTCAGGACACCTGAGTGACTCTGCCTGTTCTCTGGAGATCGTAAGAAATGATACCAGTCTTGTTGTTATTCTGAATGTTTTTTAGCCCTTTCACGTTATTTTGTACACATTTGTCTGCATGTTAACAAGATAAATGGAGACAAGTTCTAGCCAGATGGTTTCGATGACAGTTCATAAGATGTCTTACCCTACCAACTTTTCCCTCTCACATATTACAGGTAGTGAAAAGCTGCCTTTTCTAAACTTGCTACAGGTTTACTACGGGAATTTCCAAACCACTTCCACAACTCTGAGTTCTAGTGAAGTATGTGGCAGTATGTGGTATCTTAAAAATAAACTTAAAATCTTAACCAGACCAGTGGTTGTGCGGTGGATAGAGCATTGACGTGGGACACTGAGGTGCCAAGTTTGAAACCCCGAGGTTGCCAGCTGGAGCAAGGGCTCACCAGCTTGAGCATGGAGTCGCCAGCTTGAGCATGGGGTCACCGGCTTGAGCATGGAATCACAGACGTGATCCCACAGTCACTGGCTTGAAGCTCAAGGTTGCTGGCTTGAGCAAGGGGTCACTGGCTTGGCTATAGCCCCCCAGTCAAGGCACGTATGAGAAGCAATCAATGAACAACTAAGGTGCCGCAACTACAATATGCTTCTCATCTCTCTCCCTTCCTGTTCTCTCCCTCTCGTTCTCTCCCTCTCTAAAAAAATAAAATAAAATCTTAACCAGACTGAATATGGCAATTTTAAAAAGAGATAGTGCTAGAGCTGCTATTAACTGTTAGCAAGGATGTAGGACAAAGGGCATCATTTATATGTACACATAGGGATATAATTTGGTAATTTAGTGAAATATATCTAAAACTTGAATAATGTTCATATTTTTGGTCTCGCAATTACCCATCTAGAAACTCATCCCAAGGACACAAATAAGCAAGTACCAATTATATATATGCATATACAGAAATGTATCTGGGGAAAAAAATCAAGGTCTGTTTTCTCTGGTAACCAGATTTAGGTGCTTCTATTTACTTCTTGTAGTAATTTTCTAGTATTTCTCTAATGAAAAGATACTCTTTATGTAATAAGAAAAATTATATTTAAATTGGTTTTCATTATAAAATTTAAACAGGTTCCAGGAGCACAGTTTCCTGGTAACTCTGGTGCCCACCCTATGTGGGATGATATGAAATAGCAAATACCAGTCATTGCCAAGTAAGCTTCTTGGCCTTTAGGGTAAATCGCTGAGATTACGCAGAGTATTACCGGCTTTGGAAGGTCTCCAATTTCATCTCTGCACACTGGCAACCACAGACCTTCCCACCCACTCATAGCTGTATGTAGCTCTGACCACGTCCAGCTCCCAACACAATCTCAGTACTTTGAAGTCCTATAAACGGAAGCACACAGTATGTGGTTGGAACAGACAGTTAAAAATAAAAACAGCCCTGAGTGAATCTAGAGTCCAACCTGACTGGCTGAGACCCTAGGCAAACCAACCCATAGAACAAGCCTCTTTCCTTGTCCATAAAAATTGAGAAAACCCACCTCATAAAATTATATAGAATGTTTAATGAGATAATTTATGATGCTTAGGACTTAAATAACAGCTACTAGTAGGACCACAACGGTGCCCCCGCCCAATCACTAGGTGTATGAAGTTGTTTCTGGGAGTCAGTTTGCTGGGAGCTTGAACTTTACACAGCATTCCTGTTAACTCTGATCTGTTTGGTTTTTTTATTGTCCATTAAAATGAAATGTGACATGTGAATGCATTTCTTCTGCCTTTTCAGAATTCCGACTTGAAGTTCAAAGTTTTGGAAACATTCCTACTCCCTAAATGGCTGGAGACTCTCGTTTACTAATCTCAGCCTCGAATACCTAACCTATAACTTGTTGATGCAATGGCTATATTGTGAAGTGTCACTTTGAAAACTGGTTTTCAAGTTTGCCAAAAATAAGTTAGTTTTATTAGGGTAATAATTTTGTTCTTTATAGACATAGCAATACTTAAAAATGAGAACCTAAGCCCATAGTTAAATACAACTTCAGGCTGTTTTTGGACATACGTACACCGAATGAAGGCACATGAAGGCGTGGAGGCGCCAGGAGAGGAGGGAGGGGGCTGGAAGCTACTGATGGGGCCCTGGTGTAAAGGAAAGCCAGGGGCTTCCAGCGGTCTCCTCAACTGACCTGTTCCAGAAAGGCCACCTGTTCTGTCAATAGGAATCTTGAAGGACAGAGATGTCCTTCAATCCTGGGGAAACTGAGGCACAGAATGGGAGAGTAACCAAGTGCACTCAGTGCTGTGGTAGCACCTGTAATACCAATGCTGACAGTTCAGCTCTTGGCAAGCTAAGAAATACAGAAGAGAGTTAGGGAACTGGCTATTGGCAGCTCCAATAGATATTCATTGTATTAAAATAACACTTATAACACTTAGGAGCTCAGTGAATCTCTACATTGAGTTTTTAAAAATGTGTATGTGTTATTTCCCAACTTAGAAAAAAAAACATAAAAGAAGTTGGACACTTAAATAGGTTTTTTTTTTTTTTTTTTTTGTATTTTTCTGAAGCTGGAAACGGGGACAGTCAGTCAGACAGACTCCCGCATGTGCCCGACCGGGATCCACCTGGAATGCTCACCAGGGAGCGACGCTCTGCCCACCAGGGGGCGAAGCTCTGCCCCTCCGGGGCATCGCTCTGTTGCAACCAGAGCCACTCTAGCGCCTGGGGCAGAGGCCAAGGAGCCATCCCCAGCGCCCGGGCCATCTTTGCTCCAATGGAGCCTCGGCTGCGGGAGAGGAAGAGAGACAGAGAGGAAGGGGAGGGGGGGGGTGGAGAAGCAGATGGGCGCTTCTCCTGTGTGCCCTGGCCGGGAATCGAACCCGGGACTTCCGCACGCCAAGCCGACGCTCTACCACTGAGCCAACCGGCCAGGGCTTTAAATAGGTTCTTATTCGTTGTCAAGAGCTCACGGTCACTGCTGCAGGACCCTGAAAGAGGCAGCCTGGGGTGGGGGGCTGGGGGGGCCTGAGGTCAGTGGTCCCAGGGGGCCTACCTGAGGCCACCCTGTGCTAAGATCACAGTGATGACCCCAATTCATCAGGGGGAAAAAAATACATGTTTTGTCCCAAAAGGTAAGTCTTTACATTTAGGTTTGCCATCTGAAATAGTTAAGATAATTTGCAGGACTTAAGAGAAATGCATTCTATCTTGAAAAATTATGCTACTTTATTCCTTAACTCTCCTGGATAAATGAGTGTCAACATGAAAGGATTGTTTAAAAAAAAAAAGACAATTTGGCTTGTGTTGCTGGAATTGTGTCACCTCTGTTACCAAGTAACTCCAGCTAACTTTTGTGCGGCTTGTTACATCTGTAAAAAGGGATAATTCCTGCCTTGTGGGAGGCTGAGACGTCACTGAGAGCAGGTGGTTCCAGGTTGCTGGCATGAACCCACTCCTTGATATTGCCATTAATACTGAAAATTACAAGTTTCCCCAACAAAATGATTCATTTGGGTTTTTTTTTTTCTTTTTAATGATCTCTGATTAAAACCAAGTAACATGGTTTCTCCCTTGTTCAGTTCCCAAACTGTTCCCTTCCAAGCCATCCCTGTCCTCAGGTCGTGTGGCTCTGACTCCAGCTCTTCTCACAGGGGGCACCCTTCCTTCCACCATGGCAATGGGTTCTTCAGCTGTCTCCAGAGGCCCGAGATCTGCCCAATGTGGGCAGGGTCACCTTAACCCTCACAACAGCCCTGGGAAGGTCATTAAGACAACATGGAGGAGGAAACAGAAAGGCTCCCAGAAAGCAGAGAATCCATAGGTTACCCCCCTCTCATTTTTCCTGTTTTCAAACCACACCAATTGTCCCAATGACTCTATAGACCTTTTCTGAGCTGACGTCTACTCAAGGGCGTGGTTAGTGGAGTAAGGCAGGTGCGAGTCACCTATGGAGCAGCTGCCTCACAACTCAGTCCTCACAGCATCTGCGGGAGGGCTCCCCTTCCCTGCCCTCAGGGCCAGGGATCTCCACCCAGGCTGTAAAGGCAGGGAGGCGGAGGGGCGGCACGCCCTGCACTGCTTGCACAGAGAGCAGAAGCCTGGCAGAGGGAAACGAGCCCTGCTCTGGGAAACCAGGGCGCTGGTCCAGGTCCCGTTGCTGACAGCACGTGGCTGTGTTAACTTTCCAGGCTGGGCGAGCTACTTCCTCAGGGAGGAGCATTTGGTTTCCTTCTCTGGAAGAGGAGGAGGTTGAACTAGGTGACCGCCTGAGGTCCCCTGTGGTTACTGTGCATATGACTGTACCGCCAGCGTGGGTTTGACCCAGGAGACGTGTTAGCTGCGGCCCCAACTGGAGCCAGGTCAGAGTGAATCTTCCATCACTGTTCAATATTTTTCTCAGGGCACCAATGTCTGCAGTTCTCTATTTTGTGGGTAGAACTCTAGGATGTTTCCAGTTTCCTCAAGAGATTTAATTCCTAGAAAAATCTTAGGGCCAAATTAATTTTTGTTCAACTCCTCTTGACTTGTCTGAAATATAGACTTGCTTCCCTTCCTCTCAGTGATGAGGGCTGGTTTCCCCATCCTGCTATTAACCAGCAGGTAACCCTAGCTCATCCTCTTCTGTCTTTCCTCAAGGGAGACAATGAACATTCTTGATTCTTTTCCTAAACACAGGGTGGGCCAAAAGTAGGTTTACAGTAGTGATTTCATAAAAGTTGACTGCTGTGTCGTCATTTGGCCATTATCGTATTATTCTCCGTATGAACAACTGTATGCCACTTTTGCTGCACGCTGTATCATCTGGCTTTATTAGAGCTCCGATTCAGGGCTTCATCCACTTCAGTGACTAGAAGGGCAATACAGATATATGCACAAAAGCTGGCCTGTGTCAAAGTTAAAGATAGGAAGGCTTAGCTTGCTACGAGTACCTGGTGGGAGAATTATTATCGGAACGGTCAATCTCAGAAAAGGCCAATATCCTTCGACAGACTAGAAAAATACTCAGGATTTAACTGTAAAAACACAGGGATGGGCAAAAGTAGATTTACAGTTTGAGTATACAAAACAGTTTGTCCTTGTATTATTATGATTATTGTATAATTTCCCATATGGACCATTGTAAACCTAGTTTTGCGCACCCGTCTAATTATACTTGCCATTTAGGGGATCCTGACATACTAGACCTGCACCTCCTCGGTCTGTAGGCCTCAAAGGCACGAACCCCCAGCTTTGCGCCGACTGTTGCATCTAGCACACATAATCATTACCACCGCTCAGTGCCCACTCCTGATACTGCCGCCTCCTCCCCTCTGGAACTGCGTGCTCTAGACCACTCCCACTAGACTTAGATGTCATGTCTGTGCAAGTTAACCACAAAGATGAAACTGAACTCCCTGACAATTCTGTCTGCCCCTCCGAAGAGCATCTGCGTCCTGGCTCCAGGGGGAGGGTCCTCCCAGCACAGGGGAAGAAGGAAGTACCACAGCAGTCCTAGCAGAGAACCAGCAGAACCTTCTCATCACAACATCGTCCAATACATGTGACCCAGGCCCCCATAAAGTCACATTTTAAAAATTTATTTAAAGAACCTTAAACATTGTTTAGAAGCTATTCAAACCATAAAACAGAAGAGCCCTGCCCTGGCCCCTCTACACACTTCTCTGCAAACAGGCTTAACAAATTGCGAGGCTGGACACCCAAGTGCAAGTGGCTTCACAAGGATCCTGTAGGAAAATCCTTTTATGGCAAAACACACGTGATTTTGAGGCATCTGATCCATCAGTTATTGTTTCTTCATGAAGAGGATTTGACTCAGGCTCAGAAGAGCCAGGCAGAGGGTCAAGTCCCCTCCTGGACTTCGACTCACGGGCCTCCTGTGGCCGTTTAGCTATTTCAAATCATCAGGGTTTGGTTTGCACAATGTGAACAGATAAATGCCGGTGTTCCTGAGGAAGAAAACTGCCTGGAACTAATCCCCCCAAGTGCACAACAGCCTGCTGCCACCTTGTGGTAGCCTGGGGCAAATGTGCACGCAGCATGTCTTGAAGGGCAGAGCTTTGAAGGAAAACAAAATTAAATGTGTTTGTAACAGTAGACAGTAGTAAGGCCATATGCATAGTATAAAAATGGGTATGTCTATTCAAAGCCTTGAATATTCAGGTCAAAACAGACTAATATTCACATTAGTTTTAACTGGTGCTTCTGCAAAGAAAGCTTTCTGGGCCTTCATGACTTGGTGCCGGAGCTGCTCCAAGCCAGCTCCAGCCCAATGTGCTCGGGCAAAGTAAGAGCCAGCCCACAGAGAGGATGAACCAACTCCACCGTGCCCCTAAAATACTCCGAATTCACACGTTATTTACAGCCAGCAGTGGTTTCCGCCTGAGATGCAAGTAGGGGTAGGATCCGGTCTCCTAGCACGAGAGGCCACCGCCGAGTCCTTTCCCACCTCACCCTCACTGGGCCTCGAGCAGCTTTCCTGCCCAAAGCTCCTGCCAAGTCCTCCCGCAGCTTCAGCACGTGCCCTCAGCTTCGCTTCAATTACACACTGTTCTTCAGGAGTAGAGGTAAGGAGGATGGGGGGGGGGGGGTCTAATAGGAGCTTTCTTGGTTGAGCCCCGAAGTTCAGACACAAGGCCTCCTCAGATGAGGAAGATGATGCCCTCAGACACCATGACCTGGTTGTCGTCCTGCATCTTGCTCAGCGCGGCCTGGACCTCCTCTGAGGAGAAGGGCTCTTCTCTGTCCCGGTTGATGGATTCCGTGAAACGATTCATGCCCACCGACTGGGCATGGACTGCCTGGAACACCTCCAAGAGGGCCGCCTTGAATGCCTTCAACCTGCCCAAGCAGGAACAAAGGGTGAAGGAGGAGTAAACAGACCCAAATGCTCCCAGGCAAGATCTACGCTGGGGAAATTTACAGTTAATGTAGTATAGCCATGTGTACACACACACACACACACACACACACACACACACGCATGCACACACACCTCTCACAGCTGCTCCATGGCCGTTTCCCCCCTTTGAGGCCAAACTGTTGTATTATAGAACTTCCTGAACCTTGGGTTTGAGCACATTGAGGAACAGCATTTTAAAATAAAAGGCCTTTGAGGGTACAGGAACTGGCCTCCCAACACACTGTGGGTGGAAGTGTAAACCGGATGGCATCTTTGGGAGGCAACTTAGCACCACGTGCTAAACGTTTAAAGTGCATATCCTTTGACCCAAGGAGTCTGTTTCTAGAAATTAACCTTACAGCTAGCTACACTTGCCCAAGTGCACAAATAAATGAGAATGTTTACTGTAAACAGATTTATGGTAACTAAATTAAATGTCCACCAATAGAAAACACAAATGAAATTCCACACCTCCACACTGGAGACCCTGTGGCCATTAGAGATCTCTGAGCTGTACAGCTGACTTAGCCAGTGCTTCCAGGTACTGCTAGTTCAGTGGTTATTTCTGGGAGTAGAATTATAATTGATTTTAATACTTTTTTTCCTAAATACTTTTCAACATTTTCAAATTTCTCCATTAAACATACTGTACTGTGCTTTGTGTGTGTATTAAGATATTAAAAGAGCCAACAGCCACGAGCTTTCTTGATTCCCAGTAACAAGAGTTACAGATGAAAATGTTTCTAAAACTAATGGTAAAGCTCTTCACCTCAAAAAAAAAAATGACATTTCAGTAAGGGAAAAACAAATATGAATATGTAAGTACATTAAATATGTAAATTATATCATGTTTACATAAATGGATGTAGAACTGTACGTAAGTACACACACACACACACACACGTTCTTTCCTTGCTGAATTCTCATTTGTTTTAAGATGAACTTTCATGAGTAGTTTCAGAAGTTTTACCTATAAATTATATATGCATTTATATTTTTATGTATAATTTTTTATACTTATATATAAATATATCTATATCTCTCTCCTACTGAGAACCAAAGGTTGAAAGACACAAATGTTGTCGTTGCTCTAAGACTCTCACAAGGACTTGAGATTTAAAAATCCCACAGAAAGAGAATTATTTAGAAAGCAGATGGTAAAGTGTAAACACCTAGGAATATGAGTAGAGTATACAAGAGTTCTTCACAAAATATTTCTGCAACTTTTTAAATTTAAAATTATAATCAGAATATAAAATGTTTTTAAAACTGCCTGGGCATCTGGTTGTGAGCTCCGCAGATACGCAGCTTGTTTCCTGCCCTCTGCCCAGGAAGAAGTCCGTGCCTCGAAGGGACTTGTGGAATCACTTCTTACTCACCTGGATTCACTCAGCTCCACCTTCTGGGACTCCGAGGCCCCCTGGGAGGTCTCCTGTGAAGTCTCCTGTGAAGTCTCCTGCGAGTCCCCTGCCTTTGGCGTTTGCACTTGACAGAAGAGGAGGCAGAGGGTGAGCAGACAGCGAGGGGAAGCCGCCTGCACACACACCAGGGCAGGCTGCTCCCACCTCACCGCACCCGCCTAGCACTGTTTCCCGGGGCTCTCCTGGGGCCAGGCGGGACAGTTAGGAGAAAGAGAAATGTCCAATGAATGACCACCATCAGGACTGCCAGGCAGGATGCCCGCAGCACACATTATCTGGAATACCGATGCCAGGCCTGGCAAGGAGCACAGTTCATCAAGGAGGCTGGCAAACAGCTGAGCAAAGCGTGTTTTCCAAAGTTTTACTATGAGTGTCCTGAGGCTCTCTTGGGACAAACCTTAGACACAGGGTCCCAAGCAGAACCAAATGAGAGCCCTCATAAAATGCGGTGCACAGGACAACCAACACGCGGGAGTCAGGGGACCACCTTGTTGTCGGCTGGGGCGCTTTTACCTTGAGGCATTTCCTTCTCTGTGTCACTGAAGTCATAGGGGTCATATGAGTCCCCGTCCCTGGCATCTGAGTGACGAGTCTTCCTCCTAAAATACCCACAGCAGTTAAGAAAAGTTTTAGGGAGCCCTGCCCCATGCCTCTGACCAGGGAGAAAAGGAACCAGAATCTTCTACAATCCAAGTGGAACACCCAACCCAGGCCAGTCAGTGTACACTGTTCCTTTTGGTGCTTCCCAATGCTTCCCCCATCCCTCAACTTCACACACTCAACCACTGGACCAAGAGGAATAAATCATCCTGAGCAAAAAGACTCTGAACTTTTTCAGAGTTTGAGGCATACTCAAAACTTCCGAGTGAGTTACTGCTCCTGCTGAGCAGCATTGCTTTAGCAGGAAAGGACAGAGCGTCATACACAAGACAGCGAGGGCTCGCTCACTCTCTCCTCTGCCCCCACCCTGCAGGGCCGGCACCCGTTCCCTGAAGGGCCGATGTCTCCCATGCTGATCCACCCTCTGGTCCTCCCCAACCCTATCTGAAATCTTTGTCCCTCATTTCCTTTGCCCCACCTCACCTCTTCCTCCTCGGTTCTTGGTCCTCTTGGCCTCTCTCCTCTTCATCTTCTGTCTCTGATTCATCTTCATTTTGCTTCTTACGTTTCTTCTCCTTCTCCAAAACCTAGGACCACACCAAGTGTGTATGGGTGGGTGGGAGGGGTCACTGATAACAGGGAACCGAGTGAGAGTCCTTTCTGCACCATCAGCAGAAATGACGTCCATGGGTCTAATGATTCACCCTAGATCCTCTTGTCACCAAGTCCCAGGATCAGGACCAGAACCAGAACCAGGACCAGGGAAGAGGCTGTTACCCATCTTTAGAAATGCTGGGCCCTGACCAGTTGGCTCGGTAGTGGAGCATTGGCCCGCATGTAAATGTTCCAAGTTCAATTCCAGTTAGGCACACAGGCATACAGAAGCACTCATCTGCTTCTCCACCCCTCCTCCTCTTGTTTCTCTCTCTTTTCCTCTCTCTCCCTCTCTCCCTCTCTCTCTCTCTCTCTCTCCCCTACCCTCAGGTGCTAAGAAGAGCTCAGTTGCTGAGCAATGGAGCAATACCCCAGATGGGCAGAGTATTGCCCCCTAGTGGGGTAGCCAGGTGGATCCCAGTCAGGGTGCATGCGGGAATCTGCCTCACCGTCTCTCACTGAATACAAAAAAAGAAAAAAAAAGAAACGCTGGGTGATATCTTCAATGCTTTTCATAAAGTAGGTACTCAATAAATAAAGAAATAAATGAAAAGAGAAAATGCCCAGACCATAATGGTTAAATGGGAAATAATTCATTTTTTTTTATAAATCAGGTGTTCAATTAAAATTTAAGATTACCCCCACCTTAGCAAGAGAAATAGCCAAGAACCGCTAATCAGACCAACACCTGAACCCCAAAGAGCTACAATTCACCAGCCTGGGGGACAGAGTTGAGGGGTGGGGGGCAATGAGAAAAGGGAGTCAAAGCTTCGAGGCTTGGTGTCTAAAATAGCAGAGGTGAAAAGGTCACAAGTTTGAGAAGCAAGTTGGAGAGTTCAACTTTTGACGAGTTTTTGAGGTGCCAACAGGTCACCTGAAGAGGCTGCCAAGGGGAAAAGTCTAGAAGGGAGAGGAAGGTTATCAAGGTCAACCCTTTGGAAACATCTCCTTTCTGCAGAGGCAAAGGAAGCAGAGGAGGCAGAGCCAGCATGAACCCAGAGCCCCCGGGCCCAGCACGGCTGTTGTAAAGCTCTCCAGCTGGTCCTCACACGCAGCCAGGACTGAAGCACTGGTGCTGCAGGTCCCAGAGACAGGAGGCAGGCCACCTGGACATGGGGACACAGCTGCTGCTTTCTGCAGGTCAGAGCCGGGGGCGACTTATTCCGAGCCTCTCACCAGGCCCCCGAAGCGCACCTTTTTGAAGTAAGCGTACTGCACCAGCTCCACAGCTTCCTCTGCGTCCTGCAGGTCCACCGTCTTGCTCATGCGGGCCTTGGCATGGGCCGTGGCCAATCGAATCAGGGTTTCCAGTGTCCGGGCTGTCACTGGAGATGTCTGGGGAAGAAAACAAAAAAGGCTTACTTAGCCAGAATCCCACA